>NC_071391.1:95729475-95886288 GCF_022682495.2 Desmodus rotundus
AAAAGGAGAACAGTACCTTTCTGACAGATACTGTTGAGTAATTGGATACCTTGGAAACCAGGAAGTCCCTCTGGCCCATGACCCCAGCTGAGTCCCACATAGTATCACAGTCTCTGGAATGGGAACAGGCAGTGCTCTGCAGGTAGCAGGAGGCACACACATCTCTGAACTCATCTCAGGGCTTGTTACTCTGTGGTCAAAGCATGACTTCACCACTGCAATTCTGTTTCCCTTGGCAGAAATATTAGCCTTCCCAAGTACTCAGAGCCACTCTGGAGCATGGCTCTGAGGATAGGCTTGAGGAGTGCTGGGTGTAGGGGAGGCATCCGGAAACACTCAGGACCTTGAGTTATTGAAACTGTTCTCTGCAAGTCTGCAAGGCTCTGGAAGTGGGTGGCGGGGTTTTTATGGGGAGGTGCATTAGGAAAAGAGAAAAATCTGGAAACAAAGACAGATAGAAAAGAAAGGCACAAGGATCAAAAAAAAAAAAAAAGGAGGGCAGAAGCTCAAGGAATTCCAAGATTTTTTTTCCTCTGCATTTATAATGTTTTTGCTTTGACTGGTCTCCTCTTTTTTTAAAAAAAAAATTGATATATTTATTGATTATGCTATTACAGTTATCCCTTTTCCACCCCTTCACTCAACTCCATCCTGCCCACCCCCTCCCTCCCACATTCCCTCCTATAGGTCATGTCCATGGGTCATACTTATAAGTTCTTTGGCTTCTACATTTCCTACACTATTCTTATCCTCCCCCTGTCTATTTTCCACCTATCATTTATGCTATTTATTCTCTGTACCTTTCCCCCCCTCTCCCCCTCCCAACCCCCTATTGATAACCCTCCATGTGATCTCCATTTCTGTGGTTCTGTTTCTGTTCTAGTTGTTTGCTTAGTTTTCTTTTGTTTTGGTTTTAGGTGTGGTTGTTTGTAACTGTGAGTTTGCTGTCATTTTTACTGTTCATATTTTTTATCTTATTTTTCTTAGGTAAGTCCCTTTAACATTTCATATAATAAGGGCTTGGTGATGATGAACTCCTTTAACGTGACCTTATCTGAGAAGCACGTTATCTGTCCTTCCATTCTAAATGAAAGCTTTGCTGGATAGAGCAATCTTGGATGTGGGTTCTTGCCTTTCATGACTTGGAATACTTCTTGCCAGCCCCTTCTTGCCTGTAAGGTCTCTTTGGAGAAATCAGCTGACAGTCTTATGGGAACCCCTTTGTAGGTAACTGTGTCCTTTTCTCTTGCTGCTTCTAAGATTCTCTCCTTCTCTTTAATCTTGGCTAGTGTAATTATGATGTGCCTTTGTGTGTTCCTCCTTGGGTCCAGCTTCTTTGGGACTCTCTGAGCTTCCTGGACTTCCCAGAAGTCTATTTCCTTTGCCAGATTAGGGAAGTTCTCCTTCATTATTTGATCAAATAAGTTTTTGATTTTTTGTTCTTCCTCTTCTCCTTCTGGCACCCCTATAATTCGGATGTTGGAACGTTTCAAGATGTCCTGGAGGTTCCTAAGCCTCTCCTCATTTTTCCGAATTCTTGTTTCTTCATTCTTTTCTGGTTGGATGTTTCTTTCTTCCTTCTGGTCCACACCATTGATTTGAGTCCCAGTTTCCTTCTCATCACTATTGGTTCCCTGTACATTTTCCTTTGCTTGTCTTGGCATAGCCTTCATTTTTTCATCTAGTTTTCCAACAAATTCAACCAATTCTGTCAGCGTTTTAATAACCATTGTTTTGAACTGTGCATCTGATAGGTTGGCTATCTCTTCCTCGCTTAGTTGTATTTTTTCTGGAGCTTTGAAGTGTTCTGTCATTTAGGCCATTTTTTTTTATCTTGGCAAGTCTGTTACTTTAAGGGGTAGAGCCTTAGGTGTTCACTGGGGTGAGGTAACGCTGGTTGCTGCACTGTGACACTGCGCTGTGAGGCTGTATGTGGGGAGAGGCCAAGAGGGAGCAATGGCATCCGCTCCACTCTCCATGGGGTTTCAGCCACTCCCTCCGCTTCCCACAATCAAATTGGGCCCCTCTGGTGCTGGTTCCTGAGTGGGTGGGCTTGTGCACACTCTAGGCCCCTGTGGGTGTCTCCAAGGACCTCTCCTGTGAGGCTGGGAGTTTCTCCTGCTGCCACCCCAACCCCCATGGGCGTTTTCAATCAGACCTTTGAGGCTTTATTTCCCCCTCGCTGGCTGGAGCCCTGGGTTACGTGGTCTGCTTTGCTCCCCTCTGTTCGTCCTGGTTTATCTGTGCACTAGTGTGGGGCCACGGTGCGCTACCCACGTTCTGCCAGTCCTGTTCTCCACCACTCTGAGTCCGGCCCTCTCAGTTTATCAGCATGAATGTAGGGCCGCAGGTTCTGCTAGTGGTCAGACTGCCTGCCCTGTTCGTCCCACACTCCACCAGTCTCGGTGCTGCCAGGGCAACTTGAGTCATCTCTGCCCCGGCTGCCCGTCTCCGCCCCTCCTACCAGTCTGGATGAATGTTTATTTTTTAATTTCCTTGGTGTCGGACTTCCTTGCCGTTCGATTTTCCATCAGTTCTGGTTGTATGAGGAGGCACAGTGTGTCCACCTTCGCTGCCATCTTGGTTCTCCCCGACTTGGTCTCCTCTTAATCACAGGAACCCTTGTGTCATTTTCCTTGACAGAACCTAGCTCAACATTAACCAGTCTTCATATAGAGACATAGAGGATTTGTCAAAAAGAATTCTAAGCAGCACTCAATAAAGTGTATATTCACAGGGTTGAAAAAGATACTTTTGGATAATTATATTTATATATGAAAAAAATGGATGTGGAGTGTTTTATTTTTCTACAATAGTCATATGGTTGTAAACTCAGTGAATTTTAAATGTGAAAGCTTCCTTGCAATTTTAATACACTAACAACAAAGGTGCATTGTTATAAATACAATGTGGTGAATGCATTCACAACATCTGGTCATAATAATTACATTCCATTTGCCAGACTCCATAATCAATATTAAATGCTGTATGATCTAATCTTTTGCAATACTCAGGGTCCAACATAGAAGGGACTAAAATGAAATAAATAACTGGCTGTAATCCAGTGCTGCAGTAGCCATAGAAGATAATAATCAAAAAGTAACTTGAGAAGATAGGTTAATATATTTTCTCTTTGAGAAATCAAGTTGTAATTTGATTGTGCAATGACTTAAGAAATTCGCAGAATCATATGGGCAACAATGAAATAAAATCAGGCTTAAATGTTACTTATCATAGGCTCATCTTTTAGCTTGTGCATTTAGAAGAAAAAGTCCAGGCTAGGGAACATGAATCATAGTGCTCCCAGGTATAGTATCTCTGGACCTTGAGTTCAAAAAGAAGTTAGTTTCCCATGCTAAGAAACATAACTACCTATATCTTTTTGTACTGCTTAATTTCTGCAAAATCCTCATTCTCTGTCTGTTTTGCTTTTCCTCCATTTGTATCTTTGTCTCTGTCTCTATCTACATCTCACTCTTTCCCTGTCTCTTTGTTTCTGTCTCTCCCTTTCAGACACATGAGCACACACACACACTTGCACACACACAACTATCTGAGGATCCAAATTATGAAGTGCAGGTATTTTGCCCATAAAATTATTTTAATATTTGTCTGAGTAGACTTACATGTACCCAAATCGGTTCACATATTATTACTAGAACCAAAAGGGCTGTGATATGTAATATTTAAACCTATGGAGCATTTCCCCACAAACATGGAAACATTTAGATTTGAGATGCCTTTATTCTATTACTGAATAAATAAGTGATGTCCTGAGTTCATTTTTATTATATATGTGTGTGTATGTATGTATGTACACACACACACACACATATATATATATATATATATATGTACATGTATAAATAATTTAGAAAGAGAGAGTGGAAGAGAGGAGGGAAGGAGGGAGAGAGATAGAGAAAAGAGAGAGAAACATCAATTTGTTGTTTCACTTATTTATGTTTTCACTGGTTAATTCTTGTATGTGACTTCACCAGGGATCAAACCTACAACCTTGGCCTACCATCCCATTTAAACTCATTGTTTATGAGGTCTGTTTTAAGAACTGAATTGATACTAGACACTCACCATTGAATCTTTAGAGTACTACAATACCGATTTTTTCAAGGTAAGATTATATTTGTAAATCAACATAAAATTCAGTACAAATTTTCAATTATTCTTAGGTTAGCATAATACATTATGAAGAAGGTAAACATTAAAAAGGAGACTGTAGTAGAATTTTTTCCTAAAGCCAAAAATAATTAAATTTTATTCCTTTTATTAAATAAGCAGCTATTACAATCATGAATTGTATGAAACTTCTTCATGTGTATTGAAGCATTCTCCATGCTTCTGAGTGGGAAATAGAAAAAAGAGTCATAAGACATTCTAATGGATACTTTTAGATCTTCATACCTCAGAAGTACAATCTTGTTCATTGTTAGGAAATTCTTAATTTTTAAAAGGTGAATTATAATATTTAAGTTTATTAAAACAAGAATCCTCTGAAAGATTCTTAATTTTTTAAGGACTTACAAAACAAGTTCCCTTAAGGGAAACTAAGGGAACGTGTTAAAGGAGCATCATAGATTTTATCGCAAGTGCCTTGAACTTTTTAAGTTAATTTATTGATGAATCCCTAATTCAACTTGATTGCATCCTTATAATCTTGGAGGAAATTCATTTTTTTCTGTGAAAAAAAGTCTTGCTGAGAAGTCTCTAAAACACATCAATGCATCCCCCAATATGTAGGGACTTTTGTCCTTTCTACTGTGAACCTGAGTATAATGCTGGAAGTAAATGTTTCTCATTGAAATATCCTCACAATCTAAAGACTACCAGGAAAGGAAACTCTAACACCATCAAACATCTGACACTAATGGTACTAGAACACTTGTCTTACCACCCTTTCTTCTAGAATGTAAGTATACATGCCTGGGCAGAGGATTCATCTCACCACAGATTTCCCAGAGCACAGAAGAAAGGCTGGATGTAGCAAATGCTCAATAATCATTTGATGCATAAAAACTGAAGGGTATGTTGCACCCTTCAATAGAAAGGTTTGTCTATTTCAGTTAATGTAATGATTACTCCAGTGAAGCTAAAGTTATATTTTACCTCCTTTCCAGGTGGCTTCACTTAGCTACAGTGGTTTAAATAATTTCTTCAAGGAGATACTGATTTAGAAAATGATAATAAGAATACCTCAGTCATTCCTTAAACCCTCACCTGGATCTGGAAACCCATCATGGTTCAAACAGTCTTCTTGCCAAGGACATAACATTCTGAAAGTGTACACATTGTAGGTTTTAATGTACGCAAATCTGGAATTTCATTTCAAATCATACTGCTTTCTACATTATAGGTAACACAAAAAATCAATGTTCAAAGTCATGTAAAGTCATGCAGTCAAAGCACACTGCATTTTTCATACACAAGGAACTGCTTAGAGGAATTTTTAATTCCCTAAGTAAGATGGTAAATTGACACCAACTTTCGAAAGCAATGGTAGTCTTAAACACAGGCTCACATAGAATATATTGGTGAATCGAAGCTTACCACTGAGATTTGGAATAGGTGGGTTACTTGTATACACAAACAAATATGCTTAGAAACTCTGATTTTATCTTAAAATAGGAGGGTACTGAGTGTAAAAATCTAACTTAGATCTATCAACATGTCTTTATCATATGTCATACATGAGAATAAAGTTTAGTACATATATATCTCAATGAGTGTTTTGGCTTCTATTATTTGCAATAGAATTGTGATTTTGTAGGGTTAACAAAAGAAATGTTAAATAAAAATATCTTTGAAAATTTTACAATGTTTTTTTGTTGACTAAGATTTAGTTAGATCACTTAGAAAAGCAAAGAAATAATAATTTAAAATAGCAAACAAAAAACTACCAAAACATTATCCGTGATTTATTAAAAAAACAGCAAAAAAACCTGCTTAATAGGATCTTCACCTACTTCTTGAGAGTTATCATAGTATAGACAGCTTTTTTAGACAATAGTCTACAACCACACAAGAAGACTGAGAGTGATAAGAGTGAGTGAGGTCATATTAGCAATATAAAAGGAAACTATGTTTTAATTTGATTATGTGTTAAGTTTGGTTTCCCTGAATGTCATAAAGTTTTCATAATCAATCAATTTTGTTATATACTTAAAATTTTGCAAACTGTAGAAAATATTTTAATTAACATTTTATAACAATATCCTTGTTAAGCATAAAAACATCATGTTACCTTTTCTTGTTTTACAAATGATAGTATAGTATAGGAAATAGAAAAGCCAAAGAACTTATATGTATGGCCGATGGACATGAACTAAGGTAGGGGAATGATGGTGAGAGGGGAGTACAGGGCAGAGGGGAATAAAGGGAAGAAAAAAAATGGGACAACTGTAACAGCATAATTAATAAAATATATTTTAAAAAGTAGAAGAAAAAAATAAAATTATGAAATGGGAATTTTCAAATAGATATTTTTTATGTAATCTCAACCATCATTTCAAAGTGTTTCAAAAGAAAACTGGGTGAAAAAATCAAATGCTAAGTTATTCAATAAATTAATAACAACTATCACTATGAAAACCTTTATTTGTCTATGTTCCTTTAAGTAACTAACAAAAAGAACTGTGTCCCACACAGTCATCTCTGATCATCTCAGCTGTGTGATAGAAGTTTAGTTTGGGGCATGACGGTCTAAAGGACTCTATCTTTTTTTTTTAATTTTTAAATTTTTTATTGTGTATATTTTTTAGTACCTTTATACTCCTCTCCCCCCAGCAATCACCATATAGTTGTCCATGTTCATGATTTTTTTTCCTTTTTGCTCAATCATTCTACCCTCTAACCTCCCCCTGCCCACTATCTATTATCTACTCTCCGTCTATGAGTCTGTCCCTATTTTCCTATTAGTTCAGTTTGTTCTTTAGAGTCCACATATGAATGAAATCATATGGTATTTGTCTTTCTCTGACTGGAGTTTTTCACTTAGCATAATGTTCTCCAGGTCCACCCATACCAAAATGCAAGGGTAACATTTTCCTCTTTTTATGGCCATATAGTATTCCATTGTGTTAATGTCCCACAGTTGTTTTATCCACTCATATATTGATGGACACTTGGGCTGCTTCCCTTATCTTGGTGATTGTAAATAAAGCTACAATGGACATAGGGGTGCTTATGTTCTTTCAAATTAGTGTTTTGCATTCCCTTGAATATATTCCCAGAAGTGAGACTGCTGGGTCAAAAGGCAGGTCCATTTTTAACTTTTTGATGTATCTCCATATTGCTTTCCACAGTGATTGCACTAGTCTGCATTCCCACTAACAGTGCAAAAGAGTTCCCCTTTCTCCACATCCTTGCCAGCCCTTGTTATTTGTTGATGTATTGATGATAGCTAGTCTGACAGGTGTCAGGTGGTAACTCATTGTGGTTTTCATTTGCATTTCTCTGATGATTAGTGTTGATGAGCTTCTTTTCATATGTCTATTGGATTTCTGTATGCCCTCTTTGGAGAAGTGTCTGTTCAGGTGCTCAGCTCATTTTTCTTCTGTCCATGTGTGAAGTCCTCAACCCCTCCTCTGATGGTAGTTAAAGGTCATATATGGATTGAAAAGTTACTCCAGGTCCAAAATAGGGATTGGCACTTTAACTAAATTCAATTTAATAGCACTTTTATTATCGTTTTTTTGGTTGAAGGTTACCAAAGAGGCTATGTTTTATTTCTAGTTTACTGCCTTTAATGTTACTATTTATCATTTAAAAAAAAGATTCTTGTCACATATATGTTTTGGGGGAAAATGACTGCTACTTCATGGTATTGTGATTTACCATGAAATTTACAGAGTATAATTCCAACATAAATTTGTGTAAATTCCTTAACATGGTAACATCATTTATTTGTGTGGCATTTAAATTATTTGTTTGTGGAGAAAATACTTACTGACTTAAACACTTTAAAGTGTTCTTTGAGTAATGAAGCTTGGTCATGATGTGGATATTTATCAGACACACTAGTTTGAGGAGGGAGAATGAGAAGAAAAAGTATAGACAGGAGTAGAGAAACAGGGAAAGAGCAAAGAGAAAGCATATGAGCAGAAATTATAACCTCAGAACCAGCGTAGTTTGGGGCCGGTAATAGGGGTGGGTCATATTTTGGGGGCATGGTTGCCTTCTTTTTTATACTTATTGCCCAGGCTATTATCCAGGAACAACAGAGTAGGATTCAGGGTGGAGACTGCTATAGCAGGCTTCTGCACAGCCAGGCTGCCTGTTTACAGAGGTAAAGAGGGGATACATGCTCACACATAGGCGCTCAGCTCCCTAAGTGCCACAGAAATGAGCATTTGCTACTTTTTTTTTCTTCTTTTCCTTTAAAAAATATATATTTATTGATTATGCTATTACAGTTGTCCCATTTCCCCCCCTTCACTCCACTCTATCCTGCCCACCCCCTCCCTCCCACATTCGCTCCTATAGGTCATGTCCATGGGTCATACTTATAAGTTCTTTGGCTTCTACATTTCCTACACTATTTTTACCCTCCCCCTGTCTATTTTCCACCTATCATTTATGCTACTTATTCTCTGTACATTTCCCCCCCTCTCCCCCTCCCAACCCCCTGTTGATAACCCTCCATGTGATCTCCATTTCTCTGGTCCTGTTCCTATTCTAGTTGTTTGCTTAGTTTTCTTTTGTTTTGGTTTTAGGTATGGTTGTTAATAACTGTGAGTTTGCTGTCATTTTTACTGTTCATATTTTTTTATCTTATTTTTCTTAGGTAAGTCCCTTTAACATTTCATATAATAAGGGCTTGGTGATGATGAACTCTTTAACTTGACCTTATCTGAGAAGCATGTTATCTGTCCTTCCATTCTAAATGAAAGCTTTGCTGGATACAGCAATCTTGGATGTAGGTCCTTGCCTTTCATGACTTGGAATACTTCTTGCCAGTCTCTTCTTGCCTGTAAGGTCTCTTTGGAGAAATCAACTGACAGTCTTATGGAAACTCTTTTGTAGGTAACTGTGTCCTTTTCTCTTGCTGCTTCTAAGATTCACTCCTTCTCTTTAATCTTGGCTAGTGTAATTATGATGTGCCTTGGTGTGTTCCTCCTTGGGTCCAGCTTCTTTGGGACTCTCTGAGCTTCTTCGACTTCTTGGAAGTCTATTTCCTTTGCCAGATTAGGGAAGTTCTCCTTCATTATTTGATCAAATAAGTTTTTGATTTTTTGTTCTTCCTCTTCTCCTTCTGGCACCCCTATAATTCGGATGTTGGAACGTTTCAAGATGTCCTGGAGGTTCCTAAGCCTCTCCTCATTTTTCTGAATTCTTGTTTCTTCATTCTTTTCTGGTTGGATGTTTCTTTCTTCCTTCTGGTACACATCACTGGTTTGAGTCCCAGTTTCCTTCACCTCACTATTGGTTCCCTGTACATTTTCCTTTGTCTCTCTTAGCATAGCCTTCATTTTTTCATCTGCTTTTCGAACAAATTCAACCAATTCTGTGAGCGTCTTAATAACCAGTGTTTTGAACTGTGCATCTGATAGGTTGTCTATCTGTTCGCTGCTTAGTTGAATTATTTCTGGAGCTTTGAAGTGTTCTGTCATTTGGGTCATTTTTTTTTTTTTTTTGTCTTGGTTCTTCTGTTACTTAAAGGAGCGGAGCTTTAGTTGTTCCCTGGGGCGGGGTAACGCTGGTCACTGTGCTGTGGTGCTGTACATGGGGGAGGGGCCGAGAGGGAGTAATGGTGTTTGCTCCACTCTCTGCCATATTTCAGTCACTCCCTTTGCTACCCACAATCAAATTGGACCCCTCTGGTGCTGATTCCCGAGTGGGTGGGCTTGTGCACACCCTAGGCCCCTGTGGGTCTCTCCAAGGACCTCTCCTGTGAGGCTGGGAGTTTCCCCTGCTGCCACCCCAACCCTCACGGGTGTTGTCACTCAGAGCTTTGAGGCTTTATTTTGTTGCGCGGGAGCCCTTGGTTGCGTGGTCTGCTTCGCTCCCCTGCTGTTCCTCCAGGTTTATCTATGCACGAATGTGGGGCCCTGGGGTCTGCTACCCACAGCTCTGCCTGCCCTGTTCTCCGCCACTCTGAGTCCAGCCCTCTCGGTTTATCTGTGCTTGAATGTGGGGCCACAGAGTCTGCTTTTGGTCAGACTGCCTGCCCGGTTCCTCCCACACTCCTCCAGTCTCAGTCCCACCACAGCAACTTGAGTCCTCTCTGCCCAGGCTGCTGGTCTCCACCCCTCCTACTGGTCTAGATGAATGTTTATTTTTTTATCTCCTTGGTGTCGGACTTCCTTGTTGTTCGATTTTCTGTCAATTCTGGTTGTGCGAGGAGGCGCAGTGTGTTTACCTACACCGCCATCTTGGTTCTCCCAGTAATGGAGCATTTGCTTCTTACTCCTGTGGTGTAAAGAACCCAAATTTTCATGTTTGTTTTAAGAATATGTAAAACATGTTATCTATAAAGTTAGATACTTATTTTGTATTATTTGTCAGTCTTATGATTTATAGTTTACTCAAAATTTCTAAATAGGAAGATGGCTTACTCATCTATTCCAGTTTTTGAAAAGACACGGGTTTTTTTAGTATAATCAATAAATATATATATATTTATTAATTTATTTTTATATTTATTTTTGTGTTTTTAAATTAATTAATTTATTTTTATTCAGTTACAATTGTCTGCATTTGGGGAGAAAAGATATAATTTTTATTATAATATTTAAAATTATGTCACACACTTATCAGTTCTTAAAAATATGTTGCAATATTTATATGGTACATTTTATTCTTGAAATTTGAGATAATTTGTCATCAAAATTTTATTAAAAAATTTACACATTATAATTAAAAGTTGAATTTTCTTAAGTGTATTAAGTTTCACAAAAATTCTTAGTCAAGAAGGCAAAGCATTTTCAAGATAATTAATTTTGTAGTTTACTTGTATTATTTTTATATTTCAATAAGTTACTTGTTGTGAGTTCAGCATATACTAAAATGGAACTGCGTTTGAACTTTGTTGAGCATGGAATAAGGTGCATTTTTTCCAATAGATTCCAATTATGGAAAACACCTATGCAGTATAAATTTGTGCTGACCCACTGTGAAATTATATTGTGTTCAATAGGCCTTAAAATTTCTCATTTCTCACCTGTGGGTGAGGTGTTGTATTTGTTATTAACTGCAGTATTACATACTTGTATTGCAGATGGAAAATAATATGAAGATATTTAAAATATTTTATATTATACATTCTACAATATAGAGCCTTACTTAAATGTGGTATCTCATTTAAATGTAGTAATTGCATAATTTAAATATAACATAAAATTATGACAAAGATATACAACAAGACAAATATTTTCATTTGCATATGGTTAAAAATTAAAAGCCTTTATTTGGAAATAAAGATTAGGTGTCATAATATTCAAAATGCTTCCATTGTGTTTGATGCACATTTTTGTTTGAGAGAGGGAAAATATATGTTGTACATTAAGTTACCAAGGCCAAGTAAATACAACAAGAAAAGCAAATAAAAAAATGGGTAAAAACAATTCATTACCTTGATATTTTATCTTTAATATGAAAATACAGACCATTAGTGCATTTGGAAACTGAGTGTGATAAATTGGAATTTTAATTTTTTAGTCTATTTAAAACTAATTTGTTACTTCCGGAATTTTTAGATTACATAAGGAAGTATTATTGCAGTGTTCATGATTATAATTTAAAGAGATTTACTACAATTTTAATATGAAAAGTTATGTCAGTGCTGTGTACACAGGAGCACAATGAAAAGACAAGATGTAGGATTTTTTTAAGTAGGAAAGTGTGCCATGTGTATGTGTACCAAAAAGCTCAGTTGCATATCTCTCATCTTTAGGCCTTAATTACTTCCAGAAGCACATTTTCTATTGACTCTAGATTCCTATCTCAAGTAAAAGAGTCTTCTGAAAGAATAAAATCTTGACTGAGAGGTTTCCTACTCAGGTTTGGTTAAGAAATTGAATAATATATTCTGATATTTCATCCTTATTTCCCCCAAATTGGTATTATTTCTGGAAGGTATTCACCCACAAATACTCAACCGTATCCTGTACAGGGCTTGGTTTTACAGACCATGCACAGCCACTTGTTAAAATGAGTGCAAATCAATGTGAAACTCATAGACTATAACTCATATTCAATTTATGACTATAGGCACATTTATTGGGATACAATTTTTATGGTCTCATAATATTCTGAGAAGCTAACCATAAACTATTAATGAGAGAGGAACACTATTAATAATGAAGATCCCAAAGTGGATATTTTCAGAAAGTTTTGACCCTGAGAATAAAATTACTTAAGATGAGTTTGAGATAAATATACTCTTAATCTGCTAAATACCTAAAAAGAAATGTATTCACCCAATATCACACTTTGAGAAATATAAATTGCATCAAGAATTTAGTAAAGTCTGAAGGCTCTTAAATATTGATGGCTTTGTATAATACTATAAAATATTCATTCTCATTCCCATTTTGAATATGTTAAGCTATTCTTGGTATCCCGCGGTCCTTCTAGGGCAGTTTGATGTTTTAAAAAATAGTCTTTTTAAAAAATTACTTTACTGTTGTTCAATTACAGTTGTCTGCATTTTCTCTCCACCACTCTCCCCTACCCCAGCCAAACCCACCTCCCTCCCTTATTTCCACCCGCCCCCTTGGTTTTATCCATGTGTATACTAGTTCCTAAAAACCCTTCTCCCCACTGTTCCCTCCACCCTCCCTTCTGGCTATTGATAGATTATTCGTAATTTCAATGTCTCTGGTTATATTTTGTTTGCTTTTTTCTTTTGTTGATTATGTTCCAGTTAAAGGTGAGATCCTATGGTATTTTTCCCTCACTGCCTGGCTTATTTCACTTAGCAAAATGCTCTCCAGTCCCATCCACGCTGTTGCAAAGGGAAGGAGCTCTTTCTTTCTCTCTGCTGGGTAGAATTCCAATGTGTACATATACCATAGATTTTTGATCCACTCATTTGCTGATGGGCACTTAGGGTGCTTCCAGTACTTGGCTATTGTAAATTGTGCTGCTATGAACATTGGAGTGAACAGGTTCTCATGGATTGTCATTTCAGAGCTCTTAAGGTATAATCCCGGCAGTGGAATTGCTGGGTCAAAGGACATTTCTATTTTTAGTTTTGTGAGAAAATTCCATACAGTTTTCCACAATGGCTGCACCAGTCTGCATTCCCACCAACAGCACACAAGGGTTCCCTTTTCTCCTCATCCTTTCCAACATGTGTTTGTTGATTTGTTTATGATGGTCATTCTGACCTGTGTGAAGTGATATCTCATTATGTTTTAATTTACATCTCTCTGGTGGTTAGTGATGATGAGCATCTTTTCATATGTCTCTGGGCCCTCTGTATGTCCTCCTTGGAGAAGTGTCTGTTCAAGTTTTTTGCCCATTTTTTAATTGGGTTGTTTGTCTTCCTGGAGTTGTGTGCGTTCTTTATATATTTTGGAGATCAGGCCCTTGTCTGCGGTATCCTTGGCAAATATGTTTTCCCATACTGTTGGTTCCCTTTTAATTTTAATGCTGTTTTCTTTAGCCATGCGGAAGCTTTTTATTTTGATGAGGTCCCATTTGTTTATTCTTTCCTTTATGTCCCTTGCTTTAGGGGATGTGTCTGTGAGGATGTTGCTGCGTGGAATGTCTGAGATTTTCTTGCCAATGTTTTCCTCTAGGACTTTCATGGTGTCACAACTTACATTTAAGTCTTTTATCCGCCTTGAATTCATTTTTGTGTATGGTGTAAGTCGGTGATCCAGTTTCATTTTTTTGCATGCAGCTGTCTAGATCTCCCAACACCATTTGTTGATTTTACTCAATTTTATGCTTCTTCCCCCTTTGTCAAATATTAATTGACCATAGACACTTGGGTTTATTTCTGGGCTCTGTTTTTTTCCTTTGGTCTATGTGCCTGTTTTTATGCCAGTACCAGGCTGTTTTGATTACAGTGGCCTTGTAATACAGTTTGATATCAGGTATTGTGATCCCTCTTGCTTTGATCTTCTTTCTCAAAATTGCTGCTGCTATTTGGAGTTGTTTATGGTTCCATATAAATTGCTGAAATGTTTGTTCTATGTCTGTGAAATATGTCATTGATGCTTTAATAGGGATAGCATTGAATCTATAAATCGCTTTGGGTAGTATGGCCATCTTGATGATGTTAATTTTTCTAATCCATGAGCATGGTATATGCTTCCATTTGTTTGTGTCTTCCTTAATTTCTTTCTTCAGTGTTGTATAGTTTTCTGGGTAATGGTCTTTTATCTCCTTGGTTAGGTTTATTCCTAGGTACTTTATCTTTCTTGTTGCTACGTGAAATGGTATTTTTCCCCTAATTTCTGTTTCTGATATTTCATTGTTGGAGTACAAAAATGCCGTTAGTTTCTCAATATTTACTTTCTACCCCACTGTTTTACCAAATTCAATGATTAGTTGGAGTAGATTTTTGGTGGAGTCTATAGGGTATTTTATCTATACTATCACATCATCTTCAAAAAAATGAGTGTTACTTCCTCCTTTCCAGTTTGGATGCTTTTTATTTCTGTATCTTGTCTGATTGCTCTGGCTAGAACTTCTAATGCTATGTTGAATAGTAATGGTGAAATAGACACCCTTGTCTTGTTCTTGATCTTAGTGGGAAAGTTTTTATTTTTTCAGATTGAGTATGGTGTTGGCTGTAGGTTTGTTCTATATGGCCTTTATTATGTTGAGGTATGCTCCCTATACTCCCACATTCCTGAGTGTTTTTATCATAAATAGGCACTGTACCTCATGAAATGTTTTTCTGCATTTGTTGTTATGAATATGTGATTTTTGTCTTTCCTTTAGTTTATATGATGTATTACATTTTTTGATTTGTGTATATAGTACCATCTTTCCATCCCTGGAATGAATCTCACTTCACCATGGTGTATGATCCTTTAATGTATTGCTGGATGTGGTTTTCCAATATTTTGTTGAGGATTTTAGTGTCTATGTTCATGAATGATATTGGTCTATAGTTTCTTTCTTTGTTTTGTTTTTATCTGGTCTTAGAATTAGGGTGATCTGGCCTCAGAAAAGAATTTGGTAGACTTCCCTCTTCTTGGATTTTTTTTTTTTTTTTGTAATAGTTTTAGCACGATAGAAGATAGCTCTTCCATAAATGTTTTGTAAAATTCTGCAGTGAAATTGTCTAGTCAAGGGCTTGTGTGTGCCAGGAGTTTTTTGATTACTGCTTCAATTTCTGTGGTATCAGTTGTAATTTCTCCTCTTTGATTTCTTTTTTTATTTATTTAGAGCCTCCCATTTCTTTTCTTGATGAGTCCAGTTAGAGGCTTGTCAATTTTGTTTCTCTTCCCAGAAAACCAGCTTTTGTATTTATCGATCCTTTTACTGTTCTTTTAGTCTCTATGTCATTTAATCTTTTTTTCCCCTCAGCAAATAGATGAACAATTTATCTATTCAATCAACAGATATTTGTGAAGTGCTAGTTCTAGGTGCTGGAGATGCAACACTGAACAAAACCAATAAAAATCCCTGCTCTTGTGAAGGGTTCATTCTATGAGAGGAGACAGACAATATACCAGAGAAGCCAATAAAGTATACAGTATGTTTATACTAATAAATGCTTTGGAGAAAAATCAAGCAGAGAAGGTCACATAAGTTGTATTGTGATGTGATTGTATCTATGTCATTTAATTCTGCTGTGATCTTGATTATTTCCTTCCTTCCACTTTGGGCTGTGTTTGTTTTTCTTCCTTCAGTTCTTGTAGTGTAGGGTTAGGTTGTTTATTTGAAATGTTTCTATCTTTTTTAGTTAGGCTTCTATTGCTATGAACTTCCCTCTCAGGACTGATTTCTTTGTGTCCCATAGGTTTTGGACTGTTGTGGGTTCATTTTCATTTGTTTGCAGAAATGGTTTGATTTCTTCTTTGCTCTCATTATGAAACCATTCATTGTTTAATAGCATACTCTTCAACCGCCATGAGTTGGAATGTTCTTTTTATTTTTTTCCCTTTAGGTTGGTTTCTACTTTCCAGCTCTTGTCCTCTGAGAAAATGCTTAATATAATTTCAATTTTCTTGAATTTGTTGAGGCTTATTTTGTGTCTTATCATGTGGTCTCTCTTTGAAAATGTTCCATGAGTATTTGAAAAGAATTTATATTTTGCTTCTTTGGGATGAAAAGTTCTATATACATCAGTTAAGTCCATTTGATCTAGTGTTTCATTCAATTCCACAACATCCTTCTTGATATTTTGTTTGGAAGATATAGCCCTTGTTGACAGTGGGGTGTTAAAATCCCTTAGTATAAGTGTGTTGCTGTCTGTATCTTTCTTGAAGTCCTTCAAGATTTTCCATATATATTTGGATGGTCCTATATTGGTTGCATATAGGTTTACAATGCTTAGGTCTTCTTGTTGGATTCTTCCCTTCAGTGTTATGAAGACTCTCTGTATCTCTTTTTGTGTCTTTTGTTTTGAAGTCTTTTTTTTTTTTCTGATATAAGTATTGCTACACCAGCTTTTGTTTTCCTGTCCATTTGCTTGGAATATATTTTTCTAACCCTTCACTTTCAGTCTGTGTAGGTCTTTTTTTGTGAGGAGGGTCTCTTGTAGGCAGCATATATGTGGGTCATGATTTCTTATACATGCAATTAATCCTATGTCTTTGGATTGGAGCACTTAATCCTTTTACATTTAAGGTTGTTATTCTTAACTTCAATGTCTCTGGAAACAATCTAACAATAGCCAGAGGGGAGTGGAGTGGGGGCAGTGGAGAGAGGGATTTACAGGAACTACTATAAAGGACACATGGACAAAATCAAGGGGGAAGGTGGAAGCAGGGGAGGGAGGTGGGTTTGGCTGGGGTGGGGTGGAGGGATGGGGAGAAAAATGCAGACAACTGTAACTGAATAACAGTAAAAGTTAAAAATAAATAAAACTTGAAAAAAGGTTATTATTGATAGGCATTTTAAAATTTTTCCTGTTTGTACCTGTGTTCCTCTCTCTTTCACTGTTTTTCTTCATCATCTTAAAGCAGTCCCTTTAGCATATCTTGCAATGCTGGTTTATTAGAGGTATATTTTTGAGGCTTCTTTTGTCTGGGAAATTCCTTATTTGGCCTTCTATTTTAACTAGTCTTGTGTGCAGGTCTTGCTTTTCATTACTTGGAATATTTCTTGCCATTCCCTTCTTGCTTATAATGTTCTTGTTGAGAAGTCAGCTGCTATCCTTATCCAAGCTCCTTTGTATGCTACTTCCTGTTTCTCCTTTGCTGTCTTTAAGATTCTCTCTTTGTCTTTGAATTTTGCCATTTTAATTATGATGTATCTTGGAGTGGGTCTCTTTGGGTTCCTCTTGATTGGGACCCTGTGAGCTTTCTGGACTTGTATGACCTTTTCTCTCATCAAATTAGGGAAGTTTTCCATCAATACTTTTTCAAACAGGTTTTATCCCTTGCTCTTCTTCTTCTCCTTCTGGTACCCCTATTACATGGATTTTGTATGTTTCATTTTGTCCTGCATTTCCTTTAATTCTCTCTGTTGTTCTTGATTCTTTTTAACTTTTCTTGCTCTGTCTGGCAATTTTTTTGTACCTTGTCCTCCATCTCACTGATTGAATGTTCTGCTTCATCTACCCTGCTTTGGTTCCTTCTACTAAGTTCTTAAATTCAGAAATTGTATTCTTCATTTCCTCCTAGCTGTGGTTGATAATTTCTATGTCATTTTTCATACTGACATAGTTCTCAGTAGTTTTCTTGTAGTTTCCATATATATATTTAATTCTCACTGAGGTAATTGAGCTTCCTTAGAACCATTGTTTTGAACTCAATGTCTCATAGTTTACTTGCCTGTATTTCTTTTAACACTCATTCTGAGGAGTCCTCCTTGTCTTCCATTGGAGATTGTTTCTTTGTCTTCCCATTGTTTGAGAGCCTCTTCTTTTTTGCTTCCATCTGTTAAACTGGTCTGTTTTGACTCCCTGTCTTTGTGGTGTGACCTTCCATGTCAGGACACCTGTGTGATTCAGTGGTGCAGTTTCTTGATATCCTAAACCTGATACCCTTTATGCCACTTATGCTGGCTGTGTGGGGATAATTGGGTTTTGATTTTTGTTAGGCCATTCTTTGGTGCGTCCTTCCACCAAGCTGGTTGACTGAGGGTCACTCTGCCCACCATGTCTTGTATGATGTTATGCAGGTGCTGCCAGAACAAAACCACAAAGCCCAGGAAACAAACAAAAATACCTCCCTCCTGTGATACAAGTATCAGCAGGAAATTAACCAATATTAATAAGGGTATAAAGAGGTTAAAACTATTTAAAAATAGAGAGTGAATATGAGATGACCTACTGAAAGAAAAATGATTTTGAGAGGTAGAGGTAGGAGCACTAATTTGAGTGGGAATCAGAACATTGTGATGAGTGAAAGTAAAATTTACATCATAAATAAAAAAGGAATTGAAGAATGAGGAATGGAATAAGAGAAAGGAAGTGTACTGTATTAGATTTAAACAGAAGCTAAAATAAAAAATAACGTGATAGAGAGAAAGAAAAAGGTAAAAAAGTAATTAAATAATAAATATATAGGAACCAAATTGGAGAGAAAGATCCACCACATCGTTATCAACAACAAATGAGCTAAAATTAATATAGGTTGTATGTGAATAAGAGGGGAAAAAAGAGAAAAAGAAAATCTTAAGAGATGTCTAGAGGAAAGGGAATTGATTTTGAGATGATAGAGGGTAACATCTATCTTTGGGTAATACTAAGAGTAAGTAACAAACACCAGGCTAAGACAGGGAAGAATTAAAATTCAAGAAAAAAAGAAAAAGAAAAATAGAGCAGAATGAAAGAGAAAAAAAAAAGAAAACAGGCTAAGACAAGGCAAAATTAAAATCTTAGACCAAAGAAAGAGTAGGAGAGGTATCCCTAATAATCTTTCTTGCTCTGGTATTACTATTACCCATGTAGTTGTCCCACATTTATCGAGTATTATTTTTTCTTTTCATTTTATCTTTGCTTTTTTGTCTGGAAACTTTGTACTGACATACCTTTAATCTCACTGATTTCTTTCCCTTTAATCATGTCTAGTTTTACTAATGAGCCCACCAAATACATTCTTTATTTGTTAGTGTGTTTTTATATTTCTAGAATTTCACTTTGATTTTTTTCTTAAGATTTTTCATCTCTTGTATTACCCAACTATTCTTTCCAACTATTATATTACTCAGCATATATTACCCAACTATTCTTCCATGTTATCCATTGTTTCTATTAGAACCCTTAGCTTATTAATTACAATTGTTTTATTCCTGGTATTATAATTCCAGCATCTATATCTGAATAGGTTCTAATGTTGCTGTGTGTCTTCAGACTATATTCTTTTACCTCTCAATATGCCTTGCAATTTTTGTTGTTCTCATTGTTGAAAGACAGGCATGATATAATGGGTAAAAGGCACCGAGTTAAACAGGTCTTTAGTGTGGGGTTTTATGTATTTAGCTAAGAGTTAAAGTGTGTTTACTGTTTACTGTAGTTCTAGGTATTAGAGTTTAAAATCCTCTGCTGTTTTTATTTTCATGATTCTTGATGTCCAGTGTGTCTCCAAAGACTTTTTAAGTAAGTTGTGAAATACACAGTGCCATCAGCCATGATCCTGTTATTATACAGGAGCCCTATTAATGTGGTGGTGAGGTGTCGGGAGGGGAAACATTTTGTGGTCCTGTGATTAGGTCTCAGTATTTTAGTGAGCTTCTTCTTTAGTAATGAACTTCACAAGTGCTCCTCAGTTTTCTTCATTTTCAAGTGAGATGAAAAGGCTAGAGAGGGTAGTAATTGGGTATTTCCCTTTTCCCAAGCTGGTTAAACTCTGGTATACCTCATCTGTTAGGCTCAGATGTTGCAAACCAGGTCTTTGTTAAGGAGAACACAAGGCTCTGGGCATATTTCAAAAAGGTTATTCTTCTCCTCCTCCTGCACAAAATGTCAGGGAATTTTTCTTTAATGTTCACTCAAAATTTGTGGGACTTCTAGAAGTAAATTTTATGAAAATGTGGGATCCCTTATAAATGTGGACCCCAGCCATTTTTGTCTCTCAAGCTAGTCTACACTTAGTTTTCATCAATTATTCATTTACCCTTCCAGTGTTTCTAGGAGTTGCTACTTCCAGCACATTTTTTGGCTTCTCTTCCCCATAAACTGTGATTTTCTTAATTCTGCTGTCTTTCTGCAGTGCTCAGGGTTGTAGATTGCCCTGGGAACTCTTTTTTCCTGATAGATTAGAGATCTGGGATCAGTTCTTCTTTTTTCTTCTTATGATGATGTGAATGATGACTTTCAAAATTTTTAAGATAAGTCCTTTTATATATAATTTTTAATATTTATACATTAACAAAACATCATGTTATAAATCCACAAACACTGTATCCATGAAAATTATAAGTTCATTCTACAATCATACTTATTATAACAAAATGAAATGGATATCTGAGGAAATGTCTTTGAAAATTTAGGCCAACCTATTCTAAATATGTTTATATGTAGAACAGATATGCATTATAAAGACCTAAGAAGAAGAAAATATAAATTTCCTGTGAGTTGTTGATTTGTATAAAATTAATGCAGAGACTGTAAATAGTCCACAGTGTGCAAAATCACTACCACATATATCTGAAGGAGCCAAGAAAACCTTTATTTTTCTAAACTTAACTCAGTTTCCTCACACAGGCAAGGTACAGAAATAAAAATCCCTCATCCAGGTCAGTTTGAACATTGACTTGAGTAACACAGAAATGAAGAAGACAGCCAGTAGTCCAGGACACTCACAACTTTCCTATGCTGATTATTTATTTTTCCTATCTAATCAGTATTAGAGTGGAAGGTGTTTCTCAGGTATCCTGGAAATATATGTAAAATTTATCTAGATGATTCTGCTGCTCCAGAAAATCTGGGAGAGAAGAAAGCAAATCTCCTTATACAGAAGATCCAAGTAAATGTATTCATATTATGACCCAAATAGAAATGGAAAAACTAATGCAATCTCACATTAAATATCTTTTTGTATGACCATTTTAAATATCTATTCATGTGAAATTTAAAGCTGGAGAGTACCTGGACTATAAGAAATATCCCTGTTGTGTATAATAGTGCTCTTGAGTGCATGCCAAAATGCTTAATTATTTTGTTTGCTATTGCCTTGCTCTCCTTTTTAAGGAAGCAGAAGAACTCTGGAGGATAAAGAAGAATAACATATTTCTTTCCTTGCAATAGGGTACATATGTTTTTAAATACAAAATTAGGATGTAACATATAACATGTATGAAACTGAGTGTAAAATTTACTTTTCTATGATTAATACAAATGATTTGGATAAAATAAATTTCAATGTGGAGAAAAATGAGAAGTTTTAAAAATTATTTTATTGTTCAATTACAGTTGTCTGATTTACCCCCACCTCTCCCTCCCTACCCCAGCCACCTCTACCTCCCTTCCCTGCTTCCACCCCCCTTAGTTTTGTCCATGTGTCCTTTATAGTTGTTACTGAAAACCCTTCCTCCCTTTCCCCACTATCTCCTCCCACCTCCCCTATGGTTACTGTCAGATTGTTCTTAACTTCAATGTCTTTGGTTATATTTTCCTTGCTTGTTTGTTTTCTTGATAAGGTTCCAGTTAAAGGTGAGATGATCATATGGTATTTGTCTTTCACTGCCTGGCATATTTCACTTAGCACAATGCTCTCCAGTTCCATCCATGCTGTTGCAAAGAGTAGGAGCTCCTTCTTTCTTTCTGTTCAATAGTCTTCCATTGTGTAAATGTACCAGAGTTTTTTGATCCATTCACTTACTGATGGACACTTAGGTTGCTTTCACCATTTAGCTATTGTAAATTGCACCACTATGAACATTAGGGTGCATAGGTTCTTATGGATTGTTTTTCAGGGTTCATAGGATATAATCCCAGCAATAGAATTGTAGGGACAAAAAGCAGTTCCATTTTTACTTTCCTGAGGAAATTCCATATTGTTTTCCATAGTGGCTGCACCAGTCTGCAATCTCACCAACAGTGCACTAGGGTTTCCTTTTCTCCACAACCCCTCCAACACTTGTTTGTTGATTTGTTTATGATGGCCATTCTGACTGGTGTGAAGTGGTATCTCATCGTGGTTTTAATTTGCATCTCTCTGATGGCTAGAGATGCTGAGCACCTTTTCATGTGTCTCAAGGCCTTCTGTATGTCCTCCTTGGAGAAGTGTCTATTTCAGTCTTTTGCCCATTTTTCATTTGGGTTGTTTATCTTCCTGGAATGGAGTCATGTGAATTCTTTATATATGTTTGAGATCAAACCCTTGTTTGAGATATCATTGAAAAATATATTTTCACATATAGTTGGTTCTCTTTCATTTTAATGCTTTTTTTCTTTAGCCATCCAGAAGCCTTTTAGTTTCATACAGTCCCATTTGTTTATTCTTTCTTTTATGTCCCTTGCTCTCAGGAATATATTGGTGAAAATATTGCTGTGTGGAATGTCTGAGATTTTCCTGCAAATGTTTTCCTTTAGGATTTTCATGGTGTCACAAGGTATATTTAAGTCTTTTATCCACCTTGAATTTTTATGTATGATGTAACTTGGTGATCGAGTTTCACTTTTTTGCATATAGCTTTCTAGATTTCCAACACCATTTTGTGAAGAGGCTATTTTTACTCCATTTTATGATTCTTCTCCCTTCTTCAAATATTAATTTACCATAGATAGTTGGTTTTATTTCTAGGCTCTCTATTTGGTTCCTCTGATTTATGGTCTGTTCTTATGCCATTACCAGACTGTTTTGATTACTGTGGCCTTGTGATATAGATTGATATAAGGTATTGTGATCCCTCAGGCTTTGTTCTTTCTCAAAAGTGCTGCAGCTATTTGGGTCGTTTATAGTTCCATATAAATTTCTGAAGTGTTTGTTCTATATCTGTGAAATATGTCATAGGTACTTTAATAGGAATTGCATTGAATCTATAAATTACTTTGTTGCCGTTTTGATGATGTTAATTCTCCTAATCCATAAGTATGGTACATGCATACATTTGTTGGTGTCTTCCTTAATTTCTTTCATCAGTGTTGTGTAGTTTTCTTTGTACAGGTCTTTTACCTCCTTGGTTAGGTTTATTCTTAGGTACTTTATTTTTCTTGTTGCTATATCAAATGGGATTTTTTTTTTCTGATTTCTGGTTCTGATGTTTCATTGTTAGTGTACAAAAATACTTTTGATTTCTGAGTATTGACTTTTTATCTGGCTGTTTGCCAAATTCATTTATTAGGTCGAGTAGTTTTTCCATGGAATCTATAGGATTCTCCATGTACACTATTATGTCATCTGCAAACAATGACAGTTTTGCTTCCTCTTTTCTAAATAAGATGTCTTTTATTTCTTTTTTCTTGTCTGATTGCTGTGGCTAAGAATTCCAATAGTATGTTGAATAGATGTGGTGACAGCAGACATCCTTGTCTTATTCCTGATCAAAGTGGGAAAGCTCTTAGTTTTTGACCATTGAGTATGATGTTGGTGGTAGGTCAGTTGTACATTGTCTTTATTATGTTGAGAAATGCTCCCTCTATTCCCACTTTGCTGAGTGTTTTAATCATAAATGGGTGCTCTCTATTTCTGTGTCTATTGATATGACAATGTAACTTTCATCTTTCATTTTGTTTTTGTGGTTTATTATGTTTATTGATTTGTAAATATTGTACCATCATTGCATCCCTGGCATGAATCCCACTTAGTCATGGTGTGTGATCATTTTAATGTATTGCTGGATGCAGTTTCCCAATAATTTTGTGAGGATTTGAGGGTCTATTTTCATCAGCAATATTGGCCTGAATTTTTTTTGTCATTTTTTTTTTATTGTTGTTCAATTACAGTTGTCTGCATTCTCTCCCCACCCCTCCACTCCACCCCAGCCAAGGCCACCTCCATCCTCCACTTCCACCCTCCACTTGGTTGTTTTCCATGTGTCCTTTATAGTAGTTCCTGAAAGCCCCTCTCCCCACTATCCTGTCCCCACTCTTCTCTGGCTATTGTTAGATCGTTCTTAACTTCAATGTCTCGTTTATTTTACTTTTTTCTTTTGTTGATTATGTTTCAGTTAAATGTGAGCTCATATGGTATTTGTCCCTCACCGCCTGGCTTATTTCACTTAGCATAATGCTCTCCAGTTCCATCCATGCTGTTGCAAAAAGTATAAGCTCCTTCTTTCTCTCTGCTGCGTAGAATTTTATTGCATAAGTGTACCATAGTTTTTTGACCCACTCATTTGCTGATGGGCACTTAAGTTGCTTCCAGTATTTGGCTATTGTAAATTGTGCTGCTATGAACATTGGGGTTCATAGGTTCTTTTGGATTGGTGTTTCAGGGTTCTTAGGGTATAATCCCAGCAGCGGAATTGCTGGGTCAAAAGGCAGTTCCAGTTTTAGTTCTCTGAGGAAATTCCATTTTCTTTCCTTATTATGTCTTTTTCTGCTTTTGGGATTGCGATGATGCTGGCTTCATAAAAAGAGTTTGGGAATCTTCAGTCTTCTTGGGTTTTTTGGAATAGTCGGTAAACGATAGGACTTAGCTCATCCTTAAATGCTTTGTAAAGTTCTCCTGTGAAACCATCTGGTCCAGGGCTTTTGTGTAATGGGAGCTTTTTGATTACTGCTTCAATTTTACCTGCTGTTATTGGTCTGTTCAGGCTTTCTGCTTCTTCTTCATTCAGTTTTGGAAGATTATATTTTTCTAGAAATATGTCCAGTTCACCTAGGTTTTAAAATTTCTTGGCATATATTTCTTCATAGTAATTTTTTACAATCCTTTGTATATCTGTGGTATCAGTTGTAATGTCTCTTCTTTCACTTCTGATTGTGTTTATTTGGGTCAACTCTTTTTCTCTTGATGAGTCTGCTTAAAGGCTACCCATTTTTTTTTTATCTTTTCAAAGAACCAGCTCCTGTATTTACTGATCCTTAGAATTGTTCTTTTGGTCTCTATGTCCTTTAATTCTTCTCATATCTTGGTTATTTTCCTCCTTCTCCTTGCTCTAGGCTATCTTTGTTGTTGTTCCTCAAGTTCTTATAGGTGTATGGTTAGGTCGTTTTTTAAAAATGGTTCTCTTTTTTGTGTATACCTGTATCCCTATGAATTTCCCTCTCAGGACTGCCTTTTCTGTGTCCCATTATTTTTGGATTCTTGTGTGTTCATTTTCATATGTTTCCAGAAACTTTTTGATTTCTTCCCTAATCTCATTCTTGACCCATTAATTGTTTAATAGCATGCTATTCAATCTCTATGAGTTTGAGTGTTTTTGTGTTTTTTTCTTGAGCTTGTTTTCTAGTCAGTCCCTTCTGGTCAGAGAAAATGCTTGATATGTTTTAAATTTTCTTGAATTTTTTGAGGCCTGTTTTATGTCATATCATGTAGTCTATCTTTGAAATTGTTCTATGTGCATTTGAAAAGAATGTGTAACTCGTTTCTTTGGGATGAAAGGGTCTCTATATATCAGTTATGTCCAGTTCATCTAGGGTATTGTTCAATGCCACAATATCTTTACTGCTATTTTGTTTGGAGGAGCTTTCCATTTTGACATTGGGGTGTTGAAATCCCCTACTATAATTATGTTGCTGTCAATATCTTTCTTTAAGTCCTCCAAGATTTTCCTTATGTATTTCAGTGCTCCTATGTTGGGTGTCTACATATTTACAATGTTTATGTCTTTTTGATGGATTCTTCCCTTGAGTATTATGAAATGTCCTTCTGGTTCTCTTTTCATGGCCCATTTTTTCAAGTCCATTTTGTCTGTTATGAGTATTGCTCCTGGATTTTTTTTCCTGTCAATTTCCTTGGAGTATGTGTTTCCAGCCCTTCACTTTCAGTCTGTGTAGGTCTTTTCTTGTGAGGTGTGTCTCTTGGAGGCAGCATACGTGTGGATCATGCCTTCTTTTCATTCAGCTATTCTATCTTTTAAATGGAGCATTTAATCCATTTGCATTTAAGGTTACTTTTGATAGGTACTTATTCATTGCCATTTTTTTTTGTACCTGGGCTCATCTCTCTCTCTCTCTCTCTCTCTCTCTCTCTCTCTCTCTCTCTCTCACTCTTTCTCTCTCTTCCCTTTCCTCTAAGAAGACCCTTTAGCCTCTCTTGCAGGGCTGGTTTGGAGGAGGTGTATTCTTTGAAGAATTTTTCTCTGGGAAACTCCTTATTTGCCTTCCATTTTAATTGAAAGCCTTGCTGGATAGAGTTGTCTTCTTAGGAGCCCTTGTTTTTTCATCACTTGGTTTTTTCATCACGCCAATCCCTTCTGGTTTGGAGCATTTCCATTGAGAAGTCAGCTGCTAACCTTATTGGGGTTCGCTTGTATGTTACTTCCTGTTTCTCCCTTTCTGCCTTTAAGTTTCTCTCTTTGTGTTGTAACTTTTACCTTTCAATTATAATGTGTCTTGAAGTGAGACTCTTTCTGTTCCTCTTGATTGAGAGTCTCTGTGTTTCCTGGATTTGTGTGATTTTTTCTCTCATCAAATTAGAGAAGTTTTCCATCATTAGTTTTTCAAAGAGTTTTCTATCCCTTGCTCTTCTTCTCCTTCTGGTATCCTTTTTTTTGTACCTTGCACTCCAGCTCACTGACTTGATCCTCTGCTTCACCTAACCTGCTTTTGATTCCTTCTGCTGTGTTCTTCAGCTCAGAAGTTGTATTCTTCATTTCCTTTTGGCCATTGTTGATAGTTTCTACTTCCTTCTTCATGTTGACATATTTTGCATTGAGTTCATTGTAACTTCCCCATAGTTTTTGGTAATTGTCAGTGAGCTCATTGAGCTTACTTATAACCATTGCTTCAGACTCAATATCTGATAGTTGACTGGCCTCTATTTCACTTAGCATTCTTTCTGAAGCTTCTTCCTTTCCTTTCATTTTAGGTGTGTTTCTTTGTCCTCCCATTTTTTTGTGAAACTTTTCTTGTTAGTCTTTGCTTCTTAAATTTATCTATTCTGGACCCTGGGTTTATGGTGTGAACTTCTATGGTAGGAGACCTGTGAGATTCAGTAGTGCAGTCTCCTTGATCTCATGAACTTGTTCTTGGGCTGTCATTTATGTTGGGTCTCTGGATGTGTTTGGGTTTTGATTGTTGTTGGATCTTTCTTTGGTGGGTCCTTTCCTCCCGGTGGTTAACCGAGGTTCACCCCTCCCACCACATCTTGTCTTCTTTTGAGCAGGTGCTGACAGATTGTGTTGAAGCTGGTTCTTCTGTCTGTAAGAGGTTTTGAGGCTTCTCTCTCACTATTGTTCAGTTGTTTTTCCGGGTAATTTCTCCACCGTTTGGTTGTATTTGCAGATTGGTCCTGGGTGGAGGTTAGTGTGGCTTCTATGCACTGCTTCACCTTCTTCTGTTTTTATTTGTAGGTTGTTCCTTTGTTGGTGGATTCTCTCTTCCAGCAGATATACAGGTGTTCACAGCTCCCACCTACTTTTTTATGTGATCAGTTGGAGTGGGAAGGTAAAATGGATTAAGACAGCAGGACTATATTCTTTGGAACTTAAAATACCAACCTATAGAGAAGAGATAGGAGATCCTTTTTATAAGTGTAGTTTTAACCATGATATTTCACCCAACTAGTCACTTTTTAGACAGGGTGGAGAAAAAGTGAGACTCTTGTTAGTGGGGAAAAGATTGTGCATTGAATCCAGAAAACGGTGTGCTTGCAGATTATGAGATATAGTGAGAATAAAGGATATAAAAAGGTGTAGCATGTGAGAAAATAGACTCAACCACAACAGTAATAAAGTTTGGGAAACAGTGAAATGAGCTAAGATCTGGGAGTGGTGCTGTGTAGTTTTTAGAATTGAATGGAACAACAGTTATGTACAACAGTAATTGAGCAATCATATGACAGAATGTATGTGATCTGAATAACAAGAATAGGAAGTAGTAGTACCTAGAGTAGTGTATTACTGGAACATGAGTGAAGTGAAAGAAGGAAATATAAAAATATACTCTGAAAGAGAGAACAAAAAAAAGCATTGAAACAGTGAAATTAAACAAACATAATGAAGAAAACTAAACAGAAAGAAAAGAAATAAAAAAATATTAATAAAATAGATGTAAAACTAATGAAAAATAGCAATAAGACAACTTAACATTAATTTGCAAGTTTTCTGGAGTAGCAAAGTGAAATTTGTGTCAGTTTCTCCTTTGTTGGTTCAACCCCTCCTTGGGTCTGACTCAGGTCCTTTCACAGTTCCAGGTTTTATTGTCTCATTTGTGGGGAAAAAAAAGAGAAAAAGAGAGAGAGAGAAAAGATGAAAGAAAGAAAAAAAGGGCCTTCTGCTAGCTTTAAACCAGCCAAGCATGTTCTTCTGGCCTTCCTGGCTGGAGCAGGATGAGTGGGGTTGGTTTTCATTTTTCTCCCTTCCTGTTATTTTGAGGGTGGGGGCCATGAGCTCTTCACAGTTTCCCAGACTCCAGCCCAGTTCCTCAGTTCACTGTGGGGCCCCCAGTGCCCTTCTGAGCCAGGCCTATGACTTCAGTCCACCAGTTGTGCTATCCTTGAGGTGCACCAACAAGGGGTAATTCACACACCCCCTTCTCACTCTTTGCTGTCTTAGGTGCTAGGGACTCTCAAAGTCTCTTCAGGGTAGTTTGGCTCCCCTACTGAGTTAATTGTTTCTGGGGACTTCTGACTCCATGAGCCCTGCTGCTCTTCTCTGCAGGGGATTTGGGAGGCGTGCCTCTGCCATCCTCTTAGGAACCAGTCTGGCCCTGAAGGGTGGAAGTGCCCCCCATGGTTGAAGTGGCTGACACAGGCGCAGGCCTCTGTGGTGGGGGAAGGGTGTGCACAGCCTCTTTCTGGGCCGAGGCGGGGGTCAGGCACACAGTGAAACCCAGGCTGCCTGTGTGGGTGCACAACCTCCACTGGTGCTGTGACTGCTTGGTCAGGCACGTGTTGCCCTTGGGGTTGCAGACATGAGCTCCAGGCCAGCAGCTAGGTAAGCATGCACAGCTGGGGCCACGGGCGGGGGTGGGTGCTCTTTGCCACTGCAGCTTGGGGGAGGGTAGGGGTCCAGCTGTGGTCCTGGCAGCAGGGGCAGCCCGCAGCCAAGGATGTGGAGGCTGAAGGGGTGTAGCTGGGGGAGGCAGGGCAGCGCTGAAGGAGAATTCCATTGTGGGAGAGTTCCCTAAACAGCCACTAAGAGTGGAGTCCTCCTTTTTTAAAAAAAAAAAAAAATTTCCTCCTATTCAAGCCTGCTGCTCCAAACAAGCATCTGGCCTTTCATACAGCCTAACTTTCCAGCCAGACCAGGCAATATCTGGGTCAGGGTCCAACACAGCCTAGTTACTGTCCTTTCTCCAAGCATCACCCAGCTTCCCAATTTCTCTGGTAATGACCCAGCCAGCATCCACAGTATCAGCAAGTGCATGCCGCCCCTGCGTGTTTGCTACTTCGTCTTTATTTCCCCAGTAACTTCAAGCATCCAGTTCCATTCTGGTGCTGCTCAAACATCCCTGTTTGGCAGGGGAGGGCACTGCTGACCTGGTTCTCTGTCAGGAATCCCTCCGCTGCTCCAGCAGGCGCCAGGCCTGAGGCTGCAGCTGCCTTGGTCCTGGCTGGTCCCAGGGAACTTATTGTCCTAAAGCAATCTCCTTACCTTCTGATTTTTCAATATCCTCTATAATTTTGGCCTCTAACCTTCCTATACACTGGGATACCATTGGCTGTTCACTCTGTTCCTCAGAAGATTGGCTAGGTGTTCCACCCACTTGCAGGGGGAAGTGGACTCCATTCCCACTTATCTCGCTGCCATCTTCCCTGTCCTGACCAAGAAAAATGAGGTTAATGTGAAGTCCAGACAGATGGCTAATAAATGCAGCTGAAAAATTGCACAATTGCATCCCTAAGTTGTGTATGTTTTTATAAAGTATAAGTCATTGGTCAATGTATGCATTTGTTATTACTTTGCAAAATGATCATGTCTAGTGCACTATATAAAGCCAAACTAAGATTAATGTACAATCATAATTCAGTGTGTCTGTGACTTCCTGCTACATATTGGTTTGAATTTATTAGAAAGCAACCATCTATTATTTTATTAGATTGAATAAATCATAAATATATATATATATTCCTCACCAGAGGACATGTTCATTGATTTGAGAGAGAGAGAGAGAGACAGACAGAGACAGAGACAGAGACATTGATATGACAGAGAAATATCCATCAGTTGCTTCCCATATGTACCCCAACCAAGCACTGAACCTGCAACCTAGGCATGTGCCCTGACCAGAAATTGAAATCACAGTCATTTGGTCTGGGACAATACTCCAACCAACTGAGCCACCTGGACAGGGCAAATTAATCATATTTTTAAAATGCTAAAATGAAGATGGTGGCAAGATAGGTGTGAGAAGAGTCAACTTCCCCCTGCACCTGGGTGAAACACCTACCCAATCTATTGGGGAACAAAGTGAACAGCCAACAGCATGCCAGCATTGATGAAGATAGGAGACCAAAAAGTATAGAGGACACTGAAAAAACCAGAAGGTAAGGGAATTGCTTAAATACAAAAAGGTCCCTGGGACCAGCACAGGGACCAGGGCAACTGCAGCCCTAGGCCTGCTCCTGCCAGGCCTGCCGCAGGACTCTGGGGAGAGAGCCGAGTTAATGGCTCCCTCCCCTGCCAAACAAGGCTTGAGCAACACCATGAGAGACCTGGTTGCTTGAAGTCGCAGGGAGGAGAATAAGGACGAAGTGGTAAACACACGAGACCTGGGTGCTGGCTGGGGAGAGTTGAGAGTCGGGTTGTGTGGGACCCTGACCTGGACAGTCTATGGTTCAGCTGGAGAGGTGGGCTGTGTGATAGGACAGGTCATTCCTTGTACAGAGGGAGGTGCAGGATTGAGCAGGAGGACCCCCCCCAAAAGAGACCCTTGGGGGCACTTTGGGGAATTTCCCTGCATCAACAGCTCCAGTCTCCTCTCCACCCTGCCACCTGCCCATCCAGGCAGTGTGCACATTGATTAGGAAGTGTACAGACCTCATTTGGAGGGAACTGAGACCACAAGCACTCCCAGGGGAGTGTATGCAGCGACTGGGTAGTGTGCACACTGACCTGGGACTGTGTGCTCTGACCAGGGAGTACCCACACCACATCTAAGAGGGAACTGAGACCACAGGCACCAAGGAGAGTGCAAATCAAGGAAGGCTCTGGGTGCACACCCATAGTCTGGAGGAGGCCTACCATAAAAAAGAGTAGGTAGAAGCCAGGAACACAAGGATACCTCCTGGAAGAAGAAACCCACCAACAAAGGAAACACCAACAGATAAGAACAGAAGAAGGTGAAGGAGGGAGTGGAAGTCACACTAAGTCAACCCAGGAACTATCTGAAAATACAAATAAATAGTGAAGAAATTACTAAGAACAAACAACTGAACAAGAGCAAAAGAAAAGCCTCAAAGCAATGTACACATGGAAGAACCAGTTCCAACACAACCTGCCCACACCTGCACAACAGAAACCAAGAGGTGGGAGACAGACTGACTCTTAGATAACAAGCTGGTTTGGAAAGACCCACCAAAGACAGATCGAACAAGAACCAAAAACCAAAGACATACACAGAGCCAACATAAACCACAGAGCAAGATCAGTAAGATCAGGAGATCAAGGAGACGGTATCACTAAATCTCACAGATATTCTATCACAGAAGTTTACACCAAAGCCCCAAGGGGTCAGAACAGAGCAACTTAAGAAGCAGAGACTAACAGGAAGAGTCTCACAAACACTGGGAAGACACAAAAACAATCCCCAAATGAAAGAAAGGGGGAAGTCTCAGAAACAATGCTAAATGAAAAAGAGGCAAGTCAACTATCAGATAATGAGTTCAAGATAATTTGTTATAAGGAAGCTTCATGAGCTCACACATAATTACCAAAAATTACAAGTAAACTACAATGAACTCACTGGAAACTATATAAACATGAAAAAGGAAATAGAAACTATCAACAAGGGCCAAGAAGAAATGAAGAATACAATTTCTGAACTGAAGAACACAGTAGAAGGAATACAAAGCAACTTGATGAAGCAGAGGATTGGATCAGCGAACTGGACGACAAGGTAGAAAAAAACACCCAGAAAGAATAAGAAAAGGAAAAGAGGCTCAGAAAGAATGAAGAGGGGATAAAGGAAATGCAGGACAACATGAAACGTAATAATATGCATATAATAGGGATACCAGAAGGAGAAGAGGAAGAGCAAGTGATAGAAAACCTGTTGGAAAAAGTAATGATGGAAAATTTCCCTAATTTGGTGAGAGAAAAAGTCACACAAATCCAGATCCCCAATCAAGAGGAAGCCAAAGAGGCCTACTCCAAAAAACATCATAATTAAAATGGCAAAATTCCAAGACAAAGAAAGAATCTTAAAGACAGTATGGGAGAAACAGGAAGTGATGAACAAGGGAGCACCGATAAGGTTAACAGCTGACTTCTTAATGGAAAAGCTCCAAGTCACAGGAGAATGGAAAAAAAGTTTTCTGAGTAATGAGAACCAGAGGCCTGCAATCCAGACTGATTTACCCAGCATGGCTCTCAATCAAAATAAAAGGCCAAATACAGAGTTTCACAGACAGAAGAAGTCTAAAATAATACACCTCCACCAAACCAGCTCTGTGAGAGAGGCTAAAGGGACTGCTTTAAGGAAAGGAAGGAAAAGAGAGAGAGAGAGAGAGAGAGAGAGAGAGAGAGAGAGAGAGAGAGAGAGAGAGAAACACAGGTACAAAAAAAATGGCAAAAAACAAGTACCTATCAATAACAACCTTAAATGTAAATGGATTAAATGCTCCAATCAAAAGACATAGAATAGCTGAATGGATAAGAAAGCATGACCCACACATATGCGGCCTAGAAGAGACCCACTTCAGGACAAAAGACTTACACAGACTGAAAGTGAAGGCATGGAAACAAATTTTCCAAGCAAATGGACAGGGAAAAAAAGCCAGGGTAGCAATTCTCATATCAGACAAAATAGACGTCAAAAGAAGGGCCATAAAGAGAGACCCAGAAGGTCAGTTCATAATACTCAAAGGAAGAATCCACCAAGAAGACATAAACATTGTAAATATATATGCACCCAACATAGGAGCACCCAAATACATAAAGAAAATCTTGGTGGACTTCAAGAAAGATATGGACAGCAACACAATTATAGTAGGGGATTTCAACACCCCACTATCAAAGATGGACAGATCTTCCAAACAAAATATCAACAAGGATATTGTGTCACTTAACAATACCCTACATGAAGTGGACTTCATTGTTATATATAGAACTTTCCATTCCCAAGAAGCAAAATACACATTCTTTACAAGTGTATATGGAACATTTTCAAAGCTAGACAACATGGTAGGACACAAAACAAGCCTCAACAATTTCAAGAAAATTGAAATCATATCAAGCATTTTCTCTGACCATGAGGACCTGAAACTAGAAACAAATCTCAAGGAAAAAGACCCAAAACACTAAAATACATGGAGATTAAATATCATGCTATTAAACAATGAATGGGTGAAAAATGACATTAGGGAAAAAATCAAAAAGTTTCTGGAAAGAAATGAAAGTGAACTCACATCAATCCAAAACCTATGGGACACAGCAAAGCAGTCCTGAGAGGGAAGTTCATAGCAATACAGGCCTACATAAAAAGAATAGAAACATCTCAAATAAACAACCAAACCCTACACCTACAGGAACTCGAGGAACAACAACAAAGGCAACCCAGAGCAAGTACAAGGAAGTAAATAACCAAGATCAGAGCAGAATTAAACGACATAGAGACTAAAGCACAAATGTAAGTGTCACCAAATCCAGAGCTGGTTCTTTGAAAAGATAAACAAAATTGACAAGTCCTTCAACAGACTCATCAAGAAAAAAAGAGAGAGGACCAAAATAAACACAATCAGAAATGAAAGTGTAGAGACTACAACTAATACCACCAAAATGCAAATGATTGTAAGAAATTACTACAAAGGACGGTATGCCAAGAAATGTTAAAACCTAGATGGAATGGACAAATTTCTCTAAAAATATAACCTTCCAAAATTAAATGAAGAAGAAGCAGAAAGCCTAAACAAACCAAAAACACCTGATGAAATTGGAACACTAACCAAAAAGCTTCCGACACACAAAAGCCCTGGACCAGACAGTTTCACAGGAGAATTCTACACTGCATTTAAGACAGAGCTAACCCACATCCTCCACAGATTATTTAAAAAAATTAAAGAAGATGGAAGACTCCCAAACTGGGTTTATGAAGCCAACATCATCCTAAGCCCTAAACCAGATAAAGACATAACACAGAAAGAAAACTTCAGCCCAATATCGCTGCTGAACATATATGCTAAAATCCTCACCAAAATATTGGCAAGCTGCATCCAGCAATACATTAAAAAGATCATACACCTTGATCAAGTGAGATTCATGCCAAGGATGCAAGGATGGTACAATATTCACAAATCAATAAACATAATACACCACATAAACAAAAGCAAAGACAAAAACCTCATCATAATATCAATAGATGCAGAAAGAGCAATTGATAAGGTACAGCATCCACTTATGATAAAAACACTCAACAAAGTGGGAATAAAGGGAGCATTCCTCAATATAATAAAAGCCATATATGATAGACCTACAGCCAACATCATATTCAATGGACAAAAACTAAGAGCTTTCCCAATAAGATCAGGAACAAGACAAGGATGCCCTCTCTCACCACTCCTATTCAACATAGTATTGGAAGTCCTAGGCACGGCAATGAGACAAGAAAAAGAAATAAAAAGGCATCCAAATTGGAAAGGAGGAAATGAAACTGTCCCTGTTTGCAGATGACATGATAGTGTACATAGAAAATGGTATAGATGCCACTAAAAAACTACTTGACCTAATAAATGAATTTGGCAAACACCTGGATAAAAAGTGGATACTCAGAAATCAAAGGCATTCTTGTATACAAACAATGAAACAGCAGAAACAGAAATCAGGGAAAAAAATCCCATTTGATATAGCAAAAAAATATATATATAGTACCTGGGAATAAATTTCACCAAGGAGGTAAAAAAACTATACTCCGAAAACTACACAACATTGAAAAAAGAAATTAAGACACCAAAGACACCAACAAATGGAAGCATGTACCATGCTCACGGATTGGAAAAATTAGCATCATCAAAATGGTCATACTACCCAAAGCGATATAGATTCAATGCTATCTCTATTAAAGTACCCATGACATATTTCACAGATAGAGAACAAACATTTCAGAAATTTATATGGAACCATAAATGACCCCAAATAGCAGCAACAATTTTGAGAAAGAAGAACAAAGCAGGAGGGGTCACAATACCTGATATCAAACTGTATTACAAGTCCATTGTCATCACAACAGCCTGGTACTGGCATAAAAACAGGCACATAGACCAATGGAACAGAACAGAGACCCCAGAAATAAACCCAAGTCTTTACAGTGAATTAATATTTGACAAAGGAGGCAGGAGCATGAAATAGAGCAAAAATAGCCTCTTCAACAAATGGTGTTGGGAGACCTGGACAGCTGCATGCAAAAAAATGATACACGATCACCAGCTTACACTATAGACAAAAATAAATTCAAGGTGGATAAAAGACTTAAATATAAGTCGTAACACCATAAAAGTCCCAGAGGAGAACATTGACAGGAAGATCTCAGACATTCCACACAGCAACATCCTCAAAGATACACTCCGTACAGCAAAGGATATAAAGGAAAAAATAAAGAAACAGGACTTCATCAAAATAAAAAGCTTCTGCATGGCTAAAGAAAACAGCATTAAAATGGAAAGAGAACCAACAGTATGGGAAAACATATTTGCCAATGATACCTCAGACAAGAGCCTGATCTCCAAAATATATAAAGAACTCACAGAACTCCACTACAGGAAGACAAACAACCCAATTAAAAAATGGGCAAAGGACTTGAACAGACACTTCTCCTAGGAAGACATACAGAGGGCCCAGAGACATATGAAAAGATGCTCATCATCACTAGCCATCAGAGAGATGCAAATTAAAGCCACAATGAGGTACCATCTCACACCAGTCAGAGTGGCCAACATAAACAAATCCACAAACAAATGTTGGAGAGGATGTGGAGAAAAGGGAACCCTAGTGCACTGTTGGTGGGAATGCAGACAGATGAGGCCACTGTGGAAAACAGTATGGAATTTCCTCAGAAAACTAAAAATGGAACTGCCCTTTGACCCAGCAATTCTGTTGCTGGGATTATGCCCTAAGAACCCTGACACACCAATCCAAAAGATCCTGTGTACCCCAATGTTCATAGCAGCACAATTGACAATAGCCAAGTACTGGAAGCAACCTAAGTGCCCATCAGCAAACGAATGGATCCAAAAACTATCGTATATTTACACAATGGAATTCTATGCAGCAGAGAGAAAGAAGGAGCTTATACCCTTTGCAACAGCATGGATGGAACTGGAGAGCATTATGCTAAGTGAAATAAGCCAGGCGGTGAGGGACAAATACCATATGATCTCACCTTTACCTGGAACATAAGCAATAGAAGAAAAAAGCAAACAAAATATAACCAGAAACATTGAAGTTAAGAACAATCTAACAATGGGCAGGGGGGAGTGGGGAGGGGACAGTGAGGAGAGGGCTTACAGGAACTACTTTAAAGGACACCAGGACTAAATCAAGGGTGAGGGTGGAGGTGGGGAGTGAGGGGTTTTCGGCTGGCGTGGGGTGGAGGGATGGGGAGAAATGGCACACAACTGTAATTGAATAACAATAAAAAATTTTTTAAAAATGGGTGTGTCAATAAATAAACTGTGATATATCCAAAAAAATGGGTTTTCTGAAAGAGTACACATTTTTAGCAGAAATACATTCTAACAATGTTTCCAACCAATACCAAATATTTAGTAAACTATGAAGCATCTAATGTAATATAAAATAAAGGATTACTTTTAGAAAATATATTTTCTTCCTAATACTATATTGCTTTTGTAGAGGAGTTGATGTTCAGGCATCTTTGGAACTGAGGGTCTCTTCCTGCCTGATACAGGCTTTATTTTATCAAGCTGGGAATTGTGTCTTGGTATGTCTTACAGATAGTGATAAGTAATTGAATAACAATAAAAATTATATATAAAAAGACATATCAATATGTCTTACATATTGTGTATGAAATCAATAAGATCATTATATGATCCGTGAAAAAGCACACATAAGCATTCAAATGCATACCATGATAAATTACACCTCCTGAGGAAAGAATATGAATTTTATTGAGGATTGAAGAATGAAAAAATACCGAACATTCCAATTCTTGTTGCTTTTCTATGAACGGGGCTATCTGGTTTATAAAAAAAATAGCTTGACTTGCAGAGTCTTTGAAGATTTTATTGCTGAAGATTTTAGGAAGAAGCCTGAAAGCAATACTATAAAATATCTGTTGCATGGTTCTCAAAATAAACAGTGTTAATAAGGTTTACATGTAAAAAATTGCTTTTTTATTTTGAAACTAAATGTTTTGCTTTTGATTTGGAGATGTTTACCCCTAGAGGATCCTTTTTTCAGGGGTTGTCAGGATACTATGGATGCTGCTCAAATTTTGGTCCTGTTCCATGGTCTAGCATTAATAGATTTTACAAATTAATATTGTATGTTTTATATATCAAATAGAAGATATTGAAGGAAATAAATTCTAAGATACAAGGGAGCACACAAAATAAGAGTGGATTTATTTAATAAGAAAACCAATATGAGGTGAGAGTGAAGGTATAAATTTATTCCTGGATAAGCAATAACAATTAAGACAGCTTTGTTTTCTGGCCTCTGTCACTTTTGGGGCAGTTCAAAAACTCTCCTCTAAACTCAATTATGACTGAAGACATCCTCGGCAATCTTGACCACTCATTCTATCCCTTGTGTTTCTCCACCTGCAGTTCCTAGCTTTTGGGATAGAAGGTAGGAAGACTAATTAAGAAAAAGGACATGTAAATGAACAGACAAAATAAATGGAGGACAGCTGGGAAAGGAATGTGTTGGGAGAGCAGCACAATATTGTTCAGAAGAGGGTTTAGACTTCAAGAAACTGTAATGTATTCCTACAGATGTTCTATATCTTCTATTTGTGTTTCATTAAAAAATAAAAGAAAATTCTATGAAACTATAGGAGTAGCTAAGAAAGACTATAATGTAAAAGTTCCATATTATGTTCATTGATACATTTATCAATTTTAAATGTTAACATGTCAGTTCAATGGACAATATTGTGACCTGATGTATTAAATGAGTCATTTTAAATAAAACATCTGGTCACTCAGTGATTGAAAACAAAGATGAAATGGAAAACCACTTGTGGTATCAAAATTTTCAAATAATAAGTGTGTCATTTTTTGCATAAAATGTATTAATTTAGGAAAATTACAAATCATTTTTGAAAGACCACTCAATCAAAATATGGAGTCATATGCTGCAGAAAACAAAAAGATCAAGCTAAATGCAATACAGTTTCAAAGAGTCTAGTGATCTTATTAATAATGAAAAGATGCAAATTTGTTACCATATGAAATTTGTTCTAACCTGAAATGCTGGAATTAATTTTTACCAAGTCTCATTCTTACAATTTTAAAGAACACTTTAAAGTGAGGTCTTACTCTTTTCCTCTTACATTAAAAGTATGAGGTTATGTAAGAATGTTGTCAATACAGCAATGCTTGTTAGAATTAGGTTTATTCAGAATTAGGTTTCTGATGGGTTTACATTTTTTTCTAAAAGTTTTTTATTTTTAAATTTATTTTTAGGCAAAGGGGAAGGGAAGGAGGAAGACAGGGAGGGAAACATCAATGTGTGGTTGCCTCTTGCACACCCCTAACTGGGGACCTGGCCTGCAACCAGGCATGTGCCCTGAATGGGAATAAAACCAGTGACCCTTTGGTTTGCAGGCTAGTGCTCAACCCACTGAGCCACACCAGCCAGGGTAGAAATTTTTTTTCTGATATTTTTAAAGACAAGTTTTCTTTAACTGACATGTTTTGTCATTATATAGAACTGCATGGAACATAAATTAATGATGTTTTAATGGGAAAATTTTGTACATGGTGATAATCATAATTGCTCACACTTAGTGAGTCTTTGTTGTATATCAGGCACTGGCATAAGTATGTGAAATGTATTAGTTCACTTGACACAGTAATGTAATAAGTCTCCGATGTTAAACTCATTTTTCAGATTAAAAAAAAAAACTGTGACCCAGAAATAATCATGTGGGTAGAAAAATGAAATGAAGACTGTGTCTTGGACACCAAGTTCTAAGGTGAAAGAAATCACAATGATCCACACAAAGTAATTGTTTAATTAACAATTTAAATAATGAAGGTGTTATTTGCTGTTCACTTGTTATAATGGACTTACACCTATCAGTCCCTCAAACTGTGTATATGAAGCATCTTAATAAAGATTTCAAACAAGTTAAATGAATAGAATAGGTATATACCTTATTTCTGCTAACCACTTGGTCATCTGTAATATAGACAATATTAGGAAATTTTAAATGGTATAAAGGCCCAGTAAGGCAGAAAACTGAGGGACAGCAATGACATTCATGGTTCACGCACCTTGTTCTCTACCTTGGGAAGTGTTTCAGAATGCCTAATTCAGCCTCCCTTACTTAAAGTTATTTAACTGGTGCTTTTTGTCAGAGATCATGGCTAAAACAAAAATCTTTATTTTAGCTTCAGAATTTTCTTGTGTCCTGGATTAGAATTCTAGCTTGAGATATTCAGATGAGTTCTTTTAAACATCCTTTATGTTTTAGCTAAACCAAGTGGCTGACAGAAATTTGGTCTCACCAGGGGCTTTAAAAGAATAGGAATGTTGAAATATATGGATAGTAATATTTGCTTGAAAGTTCCCACATGCATGTGAGAATCCTGGAAAAAGTCAATGAATGTTTGTTTCAATAAAACTGACAAATTTTCTGTAGTTCACTATAATTTTATTTTAGAATAGGTGAGTGGAGAATGTGTGGCTAGAATGTCTTGAATTGGATAAATAATCCAATTGTCTCCAAACATCTGAATTACATAAGTCTACAAAGACACAGAAAAGTTACTGGTTTTCTTTCACTCTAAAATGTGAGTACATGGAGTTCCAGCCAAGATGGAGGCATAGGTAGATATGCTTTGATTCCTCACACAACCAAAAGGAGGATGACACCCAATTTAAAAACAAAAAACAACCAAAACTGCCAGAAAATCAAACTGTATGGAAGTTTGACAACCAAGAAGTTAAAAAAACAAAAAAACATTTATCCAGACTGGTGCACCAAGACAAAGAAATACAGCCCAAATGAAAGAACAGATCAAAACTCCAGTAAAAGAACTAAGTGACAAGGAGATAGCCAACCTATCAGATGCAGTTAAAACACTGGTAAACAGGATGCTCACAGAAATTGAGCACCAGTGATTGAGTAGAGACACAAAATAAAGGAAGAACTGAAGGCTATAGAAAGTGAAATAAAGTATACAGGGAACCAACAGTGAAGTTTAGGGAACTGGGACTCAAATCAACAACTTGGAACAGAAGGAAGAAATAAACATTCAACTGGAAAATAATGAGGAAACAATAATTCAAAAAATGAGGAGAGGCTTAGGAATCTCTGGGACAACTTTAAATGTTTCTACATCTGAATCATAGGGGTTCCAGAAGGAGAAGAGGAAGAGCAAGAAACTGAAAATTTATTTGAAAAAATAACGAAGGAAAACTTCCCTCATCTGGTGAAGGAAATTGACATGCATGTGTAACAAGCTCAGAGATTCCCAAAGAAGCTGGACCCCTGGAGGAACACACTAAGAAACATCATAATTACATTACCCAAGATTAAAGATAAGGAGAGAATCTTAGAAGCAGCAAGAGAAAAGGACACAGTTACCTACAAAGGAGTTCCCATAAGACTGTCAGCTGATTTCTCAAAAGAGACCTTGCGAGCAAGAAGGGGCTGGAAAGGAGTATTAAAAGTCATAAAAGACAAGACCTACATGTGAAATTACTGTATCCAGCAAAGCTATCATTTAGAATGGAAAGGCAGATAAAGTGCTTCCCAGATAAGGTCAAGTCAAAGGAATTCATTATCACCAAGCCCTTATTATATATAATGTTAAAGGGACTTATCTAAGAAGAAGATCAGAACTATGAACAGTAAAATGACAACAAACTCACAACTATCAACAACTGAATGTAAAAAACAAAAACAAACTAAGCAAAGAATTAGAAGAGGAACAGAATCAGAGAAATGGAGATCATATGGAGGGTATCAACAGGGGTGGGGGGAGAGAGGGGGAAATGGTAGAGGGCATAAGATGCAAAATTTGCCAGTATAAAATAGACAAGGGGACATTAAGAATAGTATCAGAAATCGAGAAGCCAAAGAACTTATATATATGACCCATGGACATAAACTAAGGTGGGGGGAATGCTGGAGGGAGGGGAGTGTAGGGTGGAGGGAGATAAAGGGTAGAAAAAAATGGGAGAACTGTAATACCATAATCAACAAAATATCCAAGAAATAAATATATATTAGTAGATGTACACCTCTATTTCATCAGAGTTGCACATTTTAAGTGAAAAACATTATTAATTTGTTGATTATTTTCTTTTAAAAATTCATTAAAATGAAAAACGCTTTTGATAGATTTTTTGTTTAATCTTTTAAAAATATATTTATTGATCATGCTATTACAGTTGTCCCATTCCCCCGCTTCACTCCACTCCATCCTGCCCACCCCCTCCATCCCACAGTCCCCCCCTATAGTTCATGTCCATGGGTCATAAATATAAGTTCTTTGGCTTCTACATTTATTATACTGTTCTTACCCTCCCCCTGTCTATGCTCTACCTACCATTTATGCTATTTATTCTCTGTATCTTTCCCCCTTCTCACCCCCTCCCACTCCCCTTTTGATAACCCTCCATGTGATCTCCATTTCTGTGGTTCTGTTCCTGTTCTATTTGCTTAGTTTGCTTTTGTTTTTGTTTTAGGTGTGGTTGTTAATAACTGTGAGTTTGCTGTCATTCTTACTGTTCATATTTTTTATCTTCTTCTTAGATAAATCCCTTTCACATTTCATGTAATAAGGGCTTGGTGATGATGAACTCCTTTAACTTGACCTTATCTGAGAAGCACTTTATCTGCCCTTCCATTCTAAATGAGAGCTTTGCTGGATACAGCAATCTTGGATGTAGGTCCTTGCCTTTCATGACTTTGAATACTTCTTGCCAGCCCCTTCTTGCCTGTAAGGTCTCTTTGGAGAAATCAGCTGACAGTCTTATGGGAACTCCTTTGTAGGTAACTGTGTCCTTTTCTCTTGCTGCTTCTAAGATTCTCTCCTTCTCTTTAATCTTGGCTAGTGTAATTATGATGTGCCTTGGTGTGTTCCTCCTTGGGTCCAGCTTCTTTGGGACTCTCTGAGCTTCCTGGACTTCCTGGAAGTGTATTTCCTTTGCCAGATTAGGGAAGTTCTCTATTATTTGTTCAAATAAGTTTTCAATTTTTTGTTCTTCCTCTTCTCCTTCTGGCACCCCTATAATTCGGATGTTGGAACGTTTCAAGATGTCCTGGAGGTTCCTAAGCTTCTCCTCATTTTTCCGAATTCTTGTTTCTTCATTCTTTTCTGGTTGGATGTTTCTTTCTTCCTTCTGGTCCACACCATTGATTTGAGTCCCAGTTTCCTTCCCATCAGTATTGGTTCCCTGTACATTTTCCTTTGTCTCTCTTAGCATAGCCTTCATTTTTTCATCTAATTTGCGACCAAATTCAACCAATTCTGTGAGCTTCCTCATTACCAGTGTTTTGAACTGTGCATCTGTTAGGTTGGCTATCTCTTTGTTGCTTAGTTGTATTTTTTCTGGAGCTTTGATCTGTTCTTTCATTTGGGCCTTTTTTTTTGGGGGGGGGTCTGGGCATGCCTGTTATGTAAAGGGGCAGGGCCTTAGATGTTCACCAGGGCAGGGTAATACTGGTCACTGTGCTGTGATGCTGTACATGGGGGAGGGACCAAGAGGGAGCAATGGCGCTTGGTCCACTTTCTGCTGGATTTCAGTCACTCCCTTTGCTATCCACTATCAAATTGGGCCCCTCTGGTGCTGATTCCTGAGTGGGTGGGCTTGTGCAAAGGGAGTCTGGATGAATGTTTCTTCTTTATCTCCTTGGTTGTTGGACTTGCATACAGCTCGATTTTCTGTCAGTTCTGGTTGTTATTTGATTTTAAATTGTTGTTGTCCTTTTGGTTGTGTGAGGAGGCACAGTGTGTCTACCTATACCTCCATCTTGGCCAGAAGATCAAGAATTTCTTTTGTTTAATCTTAATGCTTACAATTAAAAGGAAATATAACATGTTAGGATTAACTTCAAAAATGATACATATTTTTAGAACCATGTTCCATTCTGCTGGATTCTTAATTACCTAAACCTTTCACATGAAATAACTCTAAGTTGGGAATGAGTAGGTGAGGGAATTCATAGAAATTCAGTTCTTTCTCTGTTTTATTTTTCTTTTACTTTTAATAAAATACCTTGATTTTCCTAGTACACTGATCCTCATCATATATCATCTGAGGATTTTTGGAATGCTTATTAGTACATAAAGTCAGAATTTCTCTGGTAATGAATAACTGGCCTAAGCAAAATCTGATCCACAGATTTTGAAAAAAAGACATTTGCTGTTTACAAACAAAAACTGGTTCAAATAGGTATCTTGAGGATGAAATATCTGCCTTCATTGTTATTTTAATTTTTAATTTCTATAGCTCTACCAAAGTAACTTTAACATATCAAGTTTCGATACTATGCTCTGGGTAATTAGTTTAATGAAAACAGACCCAGTTATTGACTATGAATAGAGTATACTAATTCTAAATGATCTTCAGAAGTAAAATTGCAAGACATAATGAATTTAAAATTACCACTAAATCAGCTCCTATCACAGAGGCCTTATCATTTAATAATACACTATTTCATACTATTCCATGTTTAACTGAAGGAAGAACCATGAGGTTTCCTTAACAGTATTTGCCATAATCTTATTTTTATACTTTTAAGTCATTTTTATTTTTGAAGACTTTAGATTTAAAGAACAATTTCAGTAGTAATCCAGAGATTCTCATATACCTCACACCCAGTTTTCATATTAACATCATATAAAAGTAAAGTACAGGCCTGGCTGGTGTGAGGCTCAATGCAACCACAGGGTCGCTGGTTCTATTCCCAGTCAGGGCACATGCCTGGGTTGTGGGTACAGGTCCCCAGTAGTGGGCATGCAAGAGGCAACCAAATATTAGTGTTTCTCTCCCTTTCTTCCTCCCTTCTCCTCTGTATAAAAATACAATAAATAAAATCTTTTAAAAAGGTACACTGGTTACAATTAATAAGCCAATATCGATACATTGTTATTAACTAAAGTTAACACATTATTTAGCTTTCCTTAATTTTTAAAATGATCCTCATCCAAGGTCATTTTTTCACTGCTTTTTAGAGACATAGGAAGGGATAGAGGAAAGGAGACAGAGAGAGACATCGATTGGTTTACTCCTGTATGTGCCCGGACAGAGATGGAACCTGCAACGTAGGCATGTGCCCTGACTGGGGATGGAGACACAACCGTTTGCTTTTGGGTCCAAACAAATGAGCCACACTGGCCAGAGCTCCCTAATTTTTATTAATGTTCTTTTTCTGTTTTAGGATCCCTCCAGAATATCACATTACATTTAGTTGTTTGTTTCCTTAGATTCCCCTTTACTGTGACAGTTTTTCAGACTTCTTGTGCTTTGAGGACCTTGAAAGTTTTGAGAAATACTGGTAGGGTATTTTCTAGAATGTTGAAACTAGTCTGATATTTTTCTCCAGGGTAGACTATAGTTATTACTTGTTGTGAGGAAGACCATAAAGGTAAAGTGTCATTCTCATTATATATTTCATGGATACATACTATCAATCTGACATATTACTGTTTTGCTAACCTTGATTGCCAACTAAGGTAGTGTTTGTCATGTCTTTCCACTGTGAAGTTACTTACTATTTTTACCTTTCTATATTCTACCCTTTGTTTACCTTTCTATATCCTACCCTTTGAAGTGAAGTCTCTATGTGTAACTCACTACACAATTAGGGGGGTTATATAGGCACAGTATCTGCTTATTTATTAAATTATTTGGAATTCTTCAGTGGAAATGTAAATTTTCAAACTTTTTTTTTCAGTGTGGACTCGTTTTGAGTTGAATCTAATACTATTGTATTTATTTAATTTCTATAATAGTATTTTGTCAATTTTGGGGATTACAGAAACAATAATGTCATCTATGAAATAAGAGAGTTACTTATTTTCTTTCTCAATCTGCATATTTGTTATTTCCTTTAGTAGTCTTATTGCACTAACTGGGATTATAGTACTATGTTGAATAGGAGTGGTGAGAGAGAACATCTTTAATTTGTTTCTGACATTATGAAGAAAACATTTAGTTTCTCATCATTAAATGTTTGACAGCATCTGCCAATCAAATCAGAAAGTTATTAGTTATTAACTTGATTATTTAAAATTATAAAATTTGTGGGGGATAGAGATGTTCATAATATTTATTACCATTTTAATGTCCATGGAATCAATAAAGATAACACTTATTTTACTTCTGATGTTTTTTCTTTTTAATTTCTGTTTTGTTTTTAGTTATTCTGGCTAGATATTTACTAATTTTGTTTATCTTTTCAAAAAATCAGGTTTGGTTTTGATTATTTTTCTATTGTTTCCCTGTATTCAATTTAATTGATATGTGCTCTCAGTTTTCTTATTTATTGTCTGCTGCTTATTCCAGATTTAATATGCTTTTCTTTTTATAATTTCCTAAGGTAGGAACTTAAAATATTAATTTTAGATGTTCTTTCACTTGTGAAATATACATTTAGTCTTTTAAATTTCCCTATTAGCACTACTTTTGTTGTTAATAGGGAAAAATTCTGATGAAAGTATTAGTTAAAATTATTTTTGAGTTTTTGTCTGAAAACTTATTAGAGTGTGTTGTTTAATCTTCAAATATTTAGATATGTTCCAATTATCTGGGTTTTTTTTGTATTTTAATTACACTGTGGTCTGAGAACATAATGTATAGGGTTTCTCTTGTTTTGAATGATGTAGCTTGTGCTTAAAGGTGCAGAATGTGGTGTATCTTGGTAAATGTTCCACATGAGATTGAGACAATATGAATTATTTTGTTGTTGAATGGAGTGTTCCATAAATGCCAATTAGATCAAGATGATTGATGATATTGTTTAGGTCAATTCTAGTCTTACTGATTATCTTCTTGCTTGATCTATAAATTATTGAGAGAGGAATACTGTAGTCTCCAACTATCATAGAGGATTTGTCAATTTTTCCTATCCTATCAGATTTCACTTCACACATTTTGATGTTCTATTGTTAGGTGCACACATAAGAAGATATTGCTATATCTTCTTGAAGAATTAATTCCTTTATCAGTATGTAATAGCTACCTATCTCCCTGACAATTTTCCTGGTTTTGAAATCTGCTTTGTCTGGAAGTAGTATACCTACAATCTTTTGATTAGTGTTAGCATGGAATACTTTTCTTCATCCCTATACTTTTTTTTTCTTTTCTGTCTGTGTTTTTTTTTAAATTTTTATTGTTATTCAATTACAGTTGTATGCCTTTTCTCCCCATTCCTCCACCCCACTCCAGCCGAACCCACCTCCCTCCCCCATCTCCACCCTCCCCCTTGATTTTGTCCATGTGTCCTTTATAATAGTTCCTGTAATCCCCTCTCCTCACTGTCCCCTCCCCACTCCCCCCTGGCTATTGTTAGATTGTTCTTAACTTCAATGTCTCTCGTTATATTTTGTTTGCTTTTTTCTTTTGTTCCAGTTAAAGGTGAGATCATATGGTATTTGTCCCTCACTGTCTGGCTTATTTCACTTAGCATAATGCTAATCTGCATTTATTTTTAAAGCGTGTTTCTTATAGACAACACATAGTAGGTTCTTTTTAATCTACTGTATCAGTTTCTCTGTCTTTTACTTAGAACATTCACATTTAAAGCGATTTTTAAAAAGAAGGGAAAGGGTTTAGTCAAGGAACAGGTATAATGGACTAATGGTAATGGATAACAGAGTGGGGACTGAGAGAGGGGGTTGGGACAGGGAAGAGCAACAGGGGAAAAATTGGGACAACTGTAATTGAACAACAATAAAAAAAGTAAAAAAAATGATTTTGATATAGTTGAATTGATGGCTTCCATATTTATAACTGTTCTCTATTTTTCTCACTTATTCTGTTTTAACTTCCTATTTTTTCAGCCTTCTCTATTTTAGTTGAGTATTTTATATGATTCAGTCTCTTTTTTACCATATTATTCATCTTTTAAAAATAATTTTAGTAGTTTCACTAAATTTAAAACATGCATTTTAATGAACCTAACTTTACGTTTAATAATACCATTCTTCTTCATGTGTAGTGCAGATAAATTAGAATATTCCCAATTCTTCTTTCTCATCTCTGACAACATTGCTATCATTCATAAACTTACTCATGTGTTATGATCGCCCAATATATTGTTTACTGTGATTACTTTAAACAAATATGTAACTATTATATCACTTAATTTTAATAAAAATAAACTTTTTATTTGCTATCAATTATTTCTTCTTCAATGGTTTCTTTTCAGTATGTAGATGTTTCTGAGAAAATCATTTTCTTTCCTTAATAACTTTTTAAAAAAATTCCTGCAAGGTGGTGTGCTAGCAATATATACCTCCATATTTGTTTGTCCAAGATTCTTGATTTTTTCCCTTCACTTCTGAAGGATAATTCACTAGATGTGGATTTTCAGGTGGTATTTTTTTCTTTCCATAATTTTAAAATTTCACTACTCTCACTTCTTCCGTGCATGGTTTCTGCTGAGAAGTTTGACATAATTCTTATACTTATTCCTGTGTAAGTGCTTTTCCCCTCCCCCAGCCTATTTCAGGATCTTCAGGTTTTTTGCAGTTTAAATATGTTATACCTATTTGCTCTTTTAGATTTTGGACTTATTCTACTTGGTGTTCACAGAAATCCTAGATCTGTGGATTGATGTAAGTCATTAATTGATGTAGTCATTTTGGAAAGATCTCCAGGACCCAAGTTCTCAATTTTTTCTCTCCATTTCTTTTCTCTTCTCCTTTTGGCATTACAATTAGTCATATGTTATATTTTTTGCTACTATGCCACATTTCTTTGATGTTGATTCTTATCTCAGCCGTGATTGTTATCTCAGTCATATCCACCTTACTGATGACTCCAATAAGGACATTCTTTATTTCTGTTACAGTCTTATTTTATTTACTTTCATTTTTCCTTAGAATGTTTATTTCTTTTCTCACATTACCCATATGTTGTTTTTTGTTGTCTACTTTTTTCCATTAGAGCCTCTAATAACTTTATCATCATTATTTTAAATTCTCCTTCATTAATTTCAACATCTGTCATATCTGAGTCTGTTTTTTTATCTCACCTTTTAGCATGCCTTGTAATTTGTTGTTGTTGTTGATAGTAAAACAGGATGTGTCAGGTAGGAGGAACTGAGTAGCATACGTTTTATGTTATTCTAGCCAGGACGTAGACTATGCATGCATGTTTAATGTTTGTTGTACCTATAAGTGTCAGAGGCTTTAGTTCCTCTAATGTCCTTGTTTTTGACCCTCCATTTGTTATTAGTTTTTAATAGGTTATTAGTTATTAATTTGTGTACTTTAATAGATGTCAGCTTATTCAGAATCTCATTTTCTCAGTCTTTTAATAGTCTTAGTTATTAATAGTCTTAGTTATTAATAGGTTATTAGTTACTAATTATTAATTTGTGTGCTTTCACAGATGTCAGCTTATTCAGACTGTCATTTTCTCAGTCTTTTAATGGACCATGGTCCTATCCTGTCATTCTTAAAAGTATTTCTAAGCTTTGTTCTCTCTATTATATGAAACAGGGTAACTGTTGGTAGCAGAGTGGTAGGAATGTCCTTCCTTCAGGTGAAATGAGATCTCTGGTAAAGTTTTTTTCCCCCCTACTTTTGGAGAGCTGGCCTTTGTTATAGGGAATGCTCTAGGTGTGTTTAATAATTATTATTAATCTCCTGTCCCTGCCTTTCTGACTTTTGGTCAGAAAGGTATCTTTCTGACTTCTTCATTGTTATAATGAAGTTGAGTTGTTGAAATTGAAACCCATGAGAGTTTTCAGAGCTCATAAGGCTGAAGCCCCCAGGAGTTTCTCATTCTTATGTGAGTCAAGATTATGCCTTCAACAATTAATCAAAATACCATTTAAGTGTTCCTATTAGTTTATGTTAACATGGCTTCTAGTTATATTAATGTGGCTTCTGCAACGTTAAGCAGTCAGGTTTGACTGTCTTTCCAGATTGTGGGTGGTATTTTCTAGTAATTCCCTAATGAGTCCAAGAAAAAATGCTGGTGTCAATTTGCTCAGCTTTTCTTGTAAGTACAAGCGTGGCAAATACCAATGTCTTCACATGTTAGAGCTGAAACAGGAAGCCCTGTCATTGTCTTTTTTCACTTTTACCTTCTTTTTATTAAAAAGTTAAGAACTTATTCTATTCTTAGAGGGCGTACATACATTATCATTCTGTCTGATCTATTTTGATAAATTCTTAATTTAGAATAATTTAAAAATATTCTTATTGAACTATGCTGCAGACTTTTGTTTAGACATAATTACAATTTTTATTAAAATATTTCTAAGTCCAAGCTCAAGACATAAGTATCTGATAAATCATTATTTAGAAAATATAAGATTTTTGAGATAGAAAGTAATAAACCTAATAATGTTGCTTATAGAAGGAAATTCAACCAAAGTCTAAAATGAACTGTTTCTGTGTTTTTAGTCCTTACCCAAGAATATGTTTATGGATTTTAGAGAGAGACAAAAGCATTGAGGTCAGAGAGAAACACTGATCTATTAACTTCCATAGGAACCCTGACCTTGGATTGAACCTACAACCTAAGTCGGTGCCCTGACAAGGGACTAAACCCACAACCTAGGCCTGTGCCTTGGTTGGGAATTGAACACACAACCCTTTGGTGTACAGTATGACACTCCAACAGAGTCATATGGCCAGGGCACTGTTTTTTTTATTTTTATTTTTTGTTGCTCTTTTGTGTGTTGTATGACTGAATTTCCCCTCTTTAAAGGACACTTCAAATTATCTCTTTAAAGGACAGTTTGTTGGATCTAGCATAAGCTGTCCTTCAAATGAAAGTCTTAGTCTTGGGTATTTTGTTAGGAGTGATACTTATGTTTATGTCTCTGGGAAATTTTATACTTGGTAAAATTACAACTGCAAAATAATCTCATAAGGGGTAGTCAACCTATAGAATTTGTAACTTTACTCCTGAGGAGAGAAGGAGTGAAATCCAAAGGAAAAATAATGGTAAGAAATTAATCAATTTTGTTGTTGTTGTTGTTATATTGTTACAGGAGAAACTCCCAGAAACTCAGTTCTTCCTGCCAATACAGTAAAGAATTACAGACCAGCAAGTCTATTAGCATGAAAGCAGGGTTTATTGGTGATGCATTCTCATGGAAGAGAATGGGCCTAGTTAAGGTGGGGGTGGGGTGAAAGGCATAGGTTCAGGGAAAATTAGGGTAAGGGTGGTAAAAGTAAGGGCAGCCACAGGCTAGGGTGATGAGTGCACAGGTGGCCTGAGGCCAAGTGGCCAGAGGACAGGATGCCAGACTGCCAAGAGTGCTAAGCCCTAGAGTCCTTTGTTCTGAGGACTTACATAGTTGGGGAGACAAGGGGTCAGGCGGTTACATATAGATTGACAGGAAAAGGTGATGCCAGTTTTGGGGGGGTTGGTGGTGTGTATACCCAAAGTTGTTGATGGACTTCTTCCTCTGAGCACTGTGGGCCTTTTCCAGGCTTTGAGGCCTTGGGATGAAAGCAGAGTTTCAAATGCTTTATTTCTCAGATAGTTGAGGAGATTCTTAGAATTTCAAAGACTGCCCTTCTCACGTGTTAGCATGGTGTTTTCTGTGATGTTCTAACACCTGGCAAGATTATAGACCAGGCTCAGGACTGCTGAGTCAGTGGGTAAGATATGACTCTCTCCTCCTCCCTGCCTTGGTTTGCTATCTATCCTGCCTAACGATATAATATAGTTTTTATGTTCCTTCCTCAATGACCTGTAGATAAAAAGAAATTAGAAATATTTGCTGTGTAGAATTCCATTGTGTAAATGTAACATAGTTTTTGGATCCACTCATTTGCTGATGGGCACTTAGGTTGCTTCCAGTACTTGGCTATTGTAAATTGTGCTGCTATGAACATTGGGGTGCATAGGTTCTTTTGGATTGGTGTTTCAGAGTTCTTAGGGTATAATCCCAGCAGTGGAATTGCTGGGTCAAAGGATAGAACTGGAGGGCATTATGCTAAGTGAAATAAGCCAGGCAGTGAAGAACAAATGCCATATGATCTCACCTTTAACTGGAACATAACCAACAAAAGAAAAAAGCAAACAAAATATAACCAGAGACATTGAAGTTAAGAACAATCTAACAATAACCAGAGGGGAGTGGGGAGGGGACAGTGGGGAGAGGGGATTACAGGAACTACTATAAAGGACACATGGACCAAATCAAGGGGGAGGGTGGAGGTGGGAGAGGGAGGTGGGGGAGGGAGGTGGGTTTGGCTGGGGTGGGGTGGAGGGATGGGGATAAAAAGCAGTCAACTGTAACTGAATAACAATAAAAATTAAAAATTAAAAAAAGAAATATTTGCCAGAGAATAATGTCATTTACAACATATACACAGTGTTTTTAAGATTTCACTTTTGCTTTATAGAAATTCATGCAAAAAATCATTAGTATTTTTTAAGACAACTAATTTTAGTAAAGTTTTGAAGCAAAATACAGGTAATCCTGTTTTCTATATTCACCAACATCAGAGCAATAAGAAATGATCCTAAACTGTAACACGTGATTCATTTAATTCAGTTGTGTAACTAAACTACCTCTTTTCAGGGCATTTTTGAGGAGGTCTCATTTTCGCTTTAGTTTACCCACATTGGCATTTAATCAGTATTATTATAGCTTCAAATAGCTACAGGTTGAATGGATTATGACAAGAGTTACAAGTACTTCATAGTAGACTTTTTATATAACTTTTATTTCAAATAGTTTAAAACAAAAAAGGAGTTGCAGAGAACTCCCCATAATGCATTGCCATGATCAGAATATTCACGTTTATTCTAATAGGCTTTCTTAAAAGCAGGATACATGTTAATCCCAGGCCACAAAGAGCAATTACTGAATATCCATTATGAATTTTTACACTCCATACGGTATTGTAGGAATCCTAAATAAAAAATAAGATGATAGATACTTCCCATGGCCTCATAATTGTATATTCCAATTGCATTTCAATATCCTTGGTGTAGTTGTGGAGGACTTTCTTATTCACTTCACATTTCCCTTTCTCACTGAGCTCTTATCATATGAAATCTCCATGGAACAAACATTGAAAGTCTCATGATCTCTTGGAACTGTGTGCACTTGCAAGAGAACTACTGTCCCATATATGTGTGGTGAGCATATATAAAATATTTCATAGGAGCTGAGAGTATCATTTGATATATTACTGAATTCCAGATAATTCTCGAAGGTTAACCCTTATCTAGTCATATCTTTCTGTTAATTCTAAGCATATTTTTCTGTTTTTGACTGATATATCATGAGAAGTAGGCAAGTGTGATTTTGCCAAAGTGAGGTTGAACAGGCTTATAGGGTTATTTCCTCACTATTTTTTTGTAGTTCAAATATCACAATTCCATATAGTCAAAAAATTATAACTAGGAATATGAATGAAAAAAAGTGAATTTCTAAATGAAATGGCTTCTAAAAATGTTTTAGACTTTTTAAATCTTCCATGCCTTTTCTCTATGGAGAAAAAACACCACAAAATTAAGATATAATTAGCATTATTTAAAAAATTCACATTAATGGTGGTCTCCTCATATATTTTCTGGTATTGCTAAGTGCTGCTCAGTGTGATTCACTCTGATACCATGTTATAAATGCTACAATTTTAAAAGTGGTTTTCTAGGTAGCATTTCTGACAAATTAATAATGTGATGTTTTGCTCGGCCCATGAGATTTTTCATTACATATTCCCCAACTGTTATTTACAATATGATGACAACATGTAATTTGTCAGGTAGTAAAGAACAGCAGGAGCAGCTCTAAGAGATCAACAAAAATGAATCTCTGGCATAAGACTGGTAGGCAATGGTCATTTTGACAATTCACAAACCAGTGCCTCTTTTTTCTTTCCTATGTATGTTTTACTCCTCTCTTGTGACTCACCTATACATAGGCTGACACAAAGGCAAAATATAGGTAAATTTTTTAAATATTTTTATGCTTTGGTAACATCATCAAAATCTCTTGGGAGAAATTACCATACTTCCTTCAAAGTTAGAATTCTAATATAACATAGAAAAACAATGAACACAAATACGGAATTTTAAATGGTCAGTTACTGACAATAAATGGTGATTTATGCCAAGTGAGCAGTCAAATATGCTGATTTCATATTTCTTTCTACCTTGTGCTCCCAGCAAGAAGAGAAATGGCATTTTCTAAATAATTTATATGGAAAGTTGACTGGTTGTACTGAGCTGGAAGTATAACATCCCAATCTGCCACTACCTGCTGTGGATCCTATTAGGCACTCTCCAATATTTCAGAATATATTGTGTAATTAATTTGCCATGATGTGTAGCTAGAAATACAAATGACAGCAGAAGAGGGGAGTTTTCAAATTATTATTATTTAGGAAAAGGCAAAAACAATTGTGACCAATGTAGAAAAAAATCTTGCAGTTGATATGAAAAAAATTAGAGTTAATAATAATAATAAAAAGGTAAGTGACAGAATTTTCAGAAACTAAACAATATTTAGAAGAAAAAATAAAACAAAGAGATGATGAGAAAAAACTAGTGCTTTAAAACTTATAAAGAAAAAATAGAAATAGTGATGTAGAAAGTTTATAAGTTTGCAGTTTATAGTAAAAGCTTATAAGATTAAAATAAAGAAATTGAGGGGGTTTTATTTACTTATTTTTTATTGAGGTATAATTGACCTATAACATTATAGTAGTTTCAGATGTAACAGTTTTTTTTCTAAGATGATTTTGGCTAGTACTCTGTGATACTCACTAATAACTTCTTCAAACATCACCCAGGTATAAAAGAAAATGTAAAAAAAAAAATTGTTGACAAAATCTAGATATTTATACTGAATGCAAAACTATGTTTTGATGGTTACACATTTCTATCCTTTGGAGACCCAAGATGGTGGAGGAGTAAGTGGAAGCTACATTAACCTTCTCCCAGGACCAATGTGAAATTACAACTAAATTGTAGAGAAATCCTCTTGAATACCCAACCAAACACTAGATGGAAAGAAGCCTTAAAACCACAAACAGATGGAAGAAACTACTTCACCATAGTGTGACCATTAGGGAGTATGGAGGAATGAGAAGGCTGTCCAGTCTCCCACAGGTGGCAGCTGAAGTTCTGGAGGAATATATCACCAGCCAGGGGGATTCCCCCTAAAAGTGTGGGGTTTGAACTCCAAGCTGGGCTTCCCAGCTTATAGCACCAGGTCCATGAAAGTTACTCAGCTAATATCCAGCTATGAAAAACAGCAGGATTTCTATTTGCCAAAGGGAAATGACTGGCAACACAGAGAGACTCTTAAAGGGCCAATGCATAAAACTTCATTTGTAGCCACTCACCCTGGGCTCCAGCAGAGGGAAGACAGAGTGGGTTAGGTATGTAAGGAGAGTCTGGGGCTGGTTCCTCTGGGAGAGAATTGAAGGAACAATTGCCAGGATCCCTGTGCTGAGTCATTCTCCATACTGTGGAGGCCATCTTTCTAAGACAGAACACTCCCCTCCAAGTGGCATCAGTCTGAAGGGGAATAATAGCTCTACCTATAGGAATTTTGCTCTCCCACCCTGTGAAGCATAAGGTGGGAAGCTGAGGATAACTTAAGGTTATATAATTGATTAACAACTAAGGAGGATGCCAGGGAGTTCTGAGAAGGTAGCTAAAGGTAGCTTCCCCTATGCCCTCCACTGATAAAGGATGACCTTGGTGCACAGCCTGATTATTTCTGCATAAAAACAAGCCTAGAAGAAGGAGTCACAGACTGTGAATTGTGGATAGCTCCAAACAGCTTGTCCAGGGCCTGTCACATCTGACACAAGCAACATCTGACAAAGATCTGCATCAGAGTCTCTTCAGATCTACCTAGTACATAGAAACAAACACAAAGAGGCAGCCAGAATGGGAAGAAATGACATCAAATGAAAGAACAAGAGATGTGTGGGATCCAGAAGAAGAACTAGATGAAAAGGAGGCAAGCAATTTATCAGATAGAGAGTTTAAAGTAATGATCATAAGGATACTCAACAGCAAGAAAAAAAACATAGAAACAAAAAAAAGGAACAGTCAAATAAAGAATGCAATATTTGAAATAAATAAAACATTGGAAGGAAAAAAAAAAACAGTAGGTTAGATGAAACAGAGGATCAAATCAGTGATTTGGAAGACAAGGTAGGAGAAAACACCTAAGCAGAGCAGCATAAAGGAAGAATAAATTTTTAAAAATGAGGAGAGCTTAAGAAACATTTTGTATAACATCTGCATCATGGCAATGCCAGAAGGAGAAGAGAGCAAGCAAGGGATCAATAACCTATTTGAAGAAACAATAACCCAAAACTTCTCTAATTTGGTGAAGGAAAAAGTCCATGAAAGTCTGGACAAGTCCATGAAGCTCAGAGGGCCCCAAATAAGTTGGACCCAAAGAGGCCTGCAGTGAGACATATTATAATTAAAATGGCAAGGCTTAAAGACAGGGAGAGAATCCTAAAAACAGCAAGAGAAAAGTAGGTAGTTACATACAAGGGAGCACCTATCAGATTGTCATCTGATTTCTCAACAGAAACATTTAAGGCCAGAAAAAAGTAGTGTGAAATATTCAAGGTGATGAAAAGCAAGGACATATACACAAGGATACTTTATTCAGTAAGGCTATCATTTAAAATTGAAGGAGAAATAAGGGGTTTCCCAGATAAGAAAAAGCTAAAGGAGTTTGTTAACACTAAACCAAAACTGTGCCAAATGTTAAAGGGGTTGTGTTAAGAAGAAGAAAGAGGAGGAGGAGAAGAAGAAGAAGAAAGAAGAAGAAGAAAGAAGAAGAAGAAAGAAGAAAGAAGAAAGAAGAAAGAAGAAGAAGAAGAAGAAGAAGAAGAAAGAGAGAGAGAGAGAGAGAGAGAGAGAGAGAGAGAGAGAGAGAGAGAGAGAGAGGCAAAAAAAAGAGAAAAGAACCACAGGAAAATATTCTAACAATAAAATGGAACTTAATACCTATCTGTCAAAAATCACCTTAAGTGTAAAAGGCTTCCATGCTCCAAACCAAATGACAGACGGTAGCTGAATGGATAAGAAAATAAGACCCATATATATGTTGCTTCTAAGAGAAACATCTCAGATTTAAGGATATACACAGACTAAAAGTAAGGGGATAGAAAAAGGTATTTCATGGAAATGGAAGGGAAAAAAGCTGAGGACCAATATCTGACAAAATAGACATTAAAATCAATGCTAGAATAAGAGACAAAGAACACTACATAAGGATAAAGGGGAAATCTAACAAGAGGATATAACCCTAATAAGCATTAACACATCCAAAATAAGAGCACCTAAATATGTAAAAGAAATCTTGAGTGACATAAAAGGAAAGGTTGACAGAAATACACTCATAGTCAAGGATTTTAACATCCCATTGATTTCAGACAGAAAATCAATGAGTAGACAAAAGCATTAAATGACACCCTAGATCCAATGGGTTTAACTGAAATCTTCATAGCATATTACCCCAAAACAGTAGAATACACATATTTTTCAATTGCACATGGAACATTTTGTAGGATAAACCACATGTTAGGAGACAAAAAAGGTCTCAGTAAATTTTAAAAGATTGAAATATTATCAACCATCTTCTCTGACCACAATGCTTTCAAACTAGAAATCTATCACTAGAAGAATGCTAAAAAACACATAAAAACATGGAAGCTAAATAATGTTATTAAACAATGAATGGGTCAACAATGAGACCAAAGAAGAAAACAAAAGATACCTGGAAACAAGCAAAAATGAGGACATAACAATCCAAAATATGGGAGACAGGGAAAGCAATCATATATCATGCTCAGGTGAGATTTATTCTGGGAATGCAAGGTTGGTACAAAATTCACCACATTAACAAAATGAAGGATAAAAAACACATGATTATATCAATAGATGCAGAAGAAACATTTGATGAAATCCAGAACCCATTTACAATAAAAATTCTCATCAGAGTGGGAATAAAAGGAACAGACCTAAACGTGATAAAGGCCATGTATGACAAATCCACTGCCAGCATCATAATGGGCAAAACTACAAGCATTCTCCTTAATATCAGAACAAGAAAGGGATGTTTGCTTTCACCACCCTTTTTCAACATCATACTGGAAGTCCTAGCCACAGCAATTAGATAAGAAGTAATAAAATGCATCTAAATAGTAAAGGAAGAAGTAGAACTGCCATTATTTGCAGATGACATTATACTGTACATAGAGATCTACAAAGATTCCACCAAAGAACTACTAGAACAGATAAATGAATTCGGTAAAATAACACGATAAAAATAATATCAATAAATCAATTGCGGTTTTACATGCCCATAATGAATTAACATAAAGGGAAATTAAGAAAACAATGCCATTCACAATTGCTTCAAAAAGAATAAAATACTTAGGAATAAACCTAAATTATAAGACACTGGAGAAAGAAATAGAAGAAGTTACAAATAAATGAAAACACATACCATGTTCATGGACAAGAAAAATTCACATTAAAATGTCCATACTACTTAGGAAATGTATAGATTCAGGGCAATTCTAATAAAAATTCCAATGACATATGTCACAGAACCAGAAAAATATTTCAAAAATTTACATGGAACCACAAAAAGCCCCACACAGCCAGAACACTCCTGAGAGAGAAGAACAAAGTTGGAGGAATCATGCTACCTAATTTCAAACTATGCTATAAGGCTATAACAATCAAAACATCATGGCACTGGCATAAAAACAGAAACATAGATCAATGGAACAAAATAGAGATCCCAGAAATATACCCACACCTTTACAGTCAATTAATATTTGACAGAAGAAACAAGCATGTACAATATGGCTAAAGATAGTTTATTTAATATATGGTGTTGGGAAAATTGGACAGATACATGCAGAAAAATGAAATGACCATTTTCTTATACCATGATCAAGAATAAATTCAAAATGAATTAAAACTTAACTGTTAGACCTGAAACCATAAAAATCCTAGAAGAAAACATAAGCAACAAAATCTTGGACATAGCTTGTAGCAATATTTTATCAGATATATCTCCCCAGCAAAGGAAACAAAAGAAAAAATAAACAAATGGATCTGCATCAAACTAACAACATTTTTGCACAGCAAAGGAAACATCAACAAAGTAAAAAGACATCCCACAGAATGAGGGAACATATTTGCTGATGCATCTGAAAAGGGTTTAATATCCAAAACTTATAAAGAATTTATAAAACTCAACACCAAAAAAAGAAACAACCAAGTTAAAAAATGGGCAGAGGACCTGAACAGTCCCTTCTCCAAAGAGGACATACAGGTGGCCAATAGGCATATGAACAGATGCTCAACGTCACTAATCATCAGATAAATGCAAATTAAAACCACAAGGAGATATCACCTCACACCTGTCAGAATGGCTATCAATAAATCAACAAACAACAAGTGGGGGAGGGATCAGGGGTGGAAGGTGGGGGTGTCTGGGGAAGGGGGACGAGGGGGGAAGTGGAGACAACTGTACTTGACTCCAATTAAAAAAAAAAAAAAACAAGTGCTTGCAAAGATGTGGTTAAATGGGAACTCTTTTGCACAGTTGGAGAGAATGCAGATTGGTGCAGCCATTTGGAAAGCAGTATGGAGATACCTCAAAAAATTAAAAACGAATCTGCCTTGTGACCCAGCAATCCCACTTCTGGGAATATATCCGAAGGAACCCAAAACACTAATTTGAAGGAACATAAGCAGCCATATGTTCATTGTAGCATTGCAATTGCCAAGATATGGAAGCAGCCTAAGTGTCCTCAATAAATGAGTGGATAAAAAACTATGGGACATTTACACAATGGAATACTACTCAGCTGTAAACAAACAAACAAACAAACAAACAAACAAAAACTTTCTAACAGCACAGATGGACCTGGAGAACATTATACTAAGTGAAATAATCCAGTCAGAGAAAGAAAATACCATATGATTTCACTCATATGTGGAATCTAATGAATGAACTGAAGTAACAAGGAAAATAAAGTCACGTGACAGCTAAGGTGGTGGGGCATTTTAGGGGCATTCGAGCCCCTAAAATGATAAATTGAGCATAAATGATACAGGACTGATGGACATGGACAACAGTGTAGTGATTTTGGGGGAAGAATGGAGGTACAAGGGGACTAAATAGTTATGGGGAAAATACAATAAAAATATAAAGGACACATTTCTATCCTTTATTCAGGGTATACGTACTTCCTTACTTCCTCATTTTGTTTAATGGATGCAGTGTTTCCTTTCTATTTCCTTTAAGCTTTGCCCCTGTCAACTATATTTTTGTTTTTGTTTGATTTTATTTTTCCTTACATGAGAAAGGAAATTTCAAATTGTCCAGAATGACACAGAATTCCTGTCCTCTACCTGGATTAAGGATTCAGAGCTTCCCTCAGAAGGAATTTCTCCTGCCTGGAGACTGGGCTTTTGTTAGTGGGAAGAGTCTGAGAGCATCTCACATAGATTCTTTTTTTTTTTTCCTTTGCTTCCAGAGTCATAAGGGGATTTTTTCAGCTCCTCACTCTGAAAATCAGTTGGAGATGTTGAGCACCTTTTCATATGTCTATTGGCCATCTGTATGTCCTCTTTGGAAAAATGTCTATTTGGGTCCTTGGCTCATTTTTTCACTGCATTGTGTGGGGGCTTTTTTGTTTGTTTGTTTTGAATTTTAAATGTTCTTTATAAATTTTGGATATTAACCCTTTATTGGTTGAATGACAAATATGTTCTCCCATTCTGTGGGTTGTAATTTTACTTTGCTGATCATTTCCTTTGCTGTGCAAAACCTTTTTATTTTGATATCGTGTCATTTATTTAATTTTTTGTTTGTTTTTTTCCTTTGCCTGAAGAGATATATCAGATAAAATACTGCTATGAGCAATATTCTGCATATTGTTTCTATAGAAAAATCTTCTATAAGATTTTACTGCATATGTTTTCTTCTAGGATTTTTATGGTTCCATGTCTAACATTTAAGTCTTTATTCCATTTTAAATTGTTCTTGTGTGTGACCTAAGAAAGTGTCAAATTAAGACCACAATGATGTGTCACCTTACACTGGTGAAAATGATTATCAATAAACCAACAAACAAGTGCTGGTGAAGATGTGGAAAAAGGGAACATTTTTTCACTGTTAGAAGGAATGCAGGTCGGTGCAGACATTATGGAAAGCAGTATGGAGTTACTTCAAAAGATTAAAACTGGAACTGCCCTTTGACCGAGTTATCCCACCTCTAGGAATATGTCCAAAGAAACCCAAAACACTAATTGAAAATAACATAAGCACCCTTTTGGTCACTCAGGTATTATGTAAAATAACCAAGATATGGAAGCAGCCCAAGTGTCCGTCAGTAGATGAGTGGATAAAACAACTGTGAGCCATTTATACAATGTAATACTACTTGGTTGTAAAAAATGAAGAAAATTTTTTCTCTTTGAGTCAACAAACATGGACAAAGAGAACATTATGCTAAGTGAAACAAGTCAGTCAGGGAAAGACAAATACCATATGATTTCACTCATATGTGGAATCTAATAAACAAAATGAATTAACAAGCAAAATAGAGATAGACATAGATAGTAGGTCAACAACTATGGTGGGGAGTTATGGGGTAGGAGGATTGAGCAAAAAGAAAAAAGGACTTATGGACATGACAATAGTGTGGTGATTGTGCAGGTGGGGAGGAAGTATAAGGGGAATAGATAGTAATGGAAAAAATACAATAAAAAAACAGAATCAATTGGTATTTCTGGAAAGTCTGCACAAGTGTAGCTCCACCCCCATGATTTCAGGCCCTAGAGTTTTTACTCTCATGCTAGCTCACACTAAGACCCTAGTAATTCTTCATAATTATCATGTAAGTGTTACTATCTCCTCATATATTCCAGAATCTTCTCTTCTGTATAAGCAAATTGTGAGCACTCTCAGGATGTGTTTATTGTCCCAGATATTAGAGTTGCAGTAACCTCAGTTCTCTGAAGAATCTAAATCACTGATTTTTCAGTGTTTAAGCTCATAATTGTAAGGACTGTAAATGAGATCTCCCAAACTTTCATATATTGAGCCAGATACCAGAAGGCCCCTGTTGGTCTTTTACTCACACAATTCCATTGAATGTACTTCAATATTACTGTCTTTCTCAGTTGCTAAATCTCATGGTCATAGTTCAGTTTATAATTTAGTGCCTAAGTACTGACCATAATTTCTTACTCTCTTCTAGAAACTTCTTTTTTGTCTTACTCTCTTGACTTCTGTCACATCTCATTTTTCTGTTTCTTTCCCTCTATTCTCTGACCTTTTTATTTTGTTCTTCCTTATACAATCTAAACATTAGAGTTTTCCAGAACTTGATAATGTCTCCTTTCTTATTTTTCTCATAATTACATCTGTTTTTTAAAAATATTTCACCTGAATATATTTTGGTATACATTTCTCAAAGATAATTTATCTTTTCTAAACATATCACAATTTCATGATCACACCTAAAATTAATAATAATTAATATAAATAAGTAACCAATGTATCAAATCACTGTTCAGATTTCCTTAATTGGCTCATGAATTTGTTTTTAAAAATGTTAAATTTAGGATTTACATAAATTCTATATAGTACAATTGGTTGGCACATTTATTTTAATTTATAAATTCTCTCTCAATTACTTTTTCTCCTTTGTAATTCATTTGTTGAAAAAATGTACTATTTATGTTATAGAAATTTCCATATTCTGGATGTTGCTGACTGCATAATTACATCATTTTTCATGACTTGAGAAACAATTTATATGATAAAGCCTTCTATATTTATATATCCAACCTAAACCTTTTCTGTTATTATCAACTGACTACACAAGACTTCCACTTGGGTTAGTCATTCACAGGTTTAGCGATTTTAACATATCCAAAAACAAACACTTGACTCCTTAACCCCATGTGAAAATTTCCCTTTGCCAGTATTTTTCGTCCTCATAAATGTCACCACTGTTTAAGTGGAGCCCTAAATCTGGAGGCATCATTAATCCTCACCTCCATTTAACCCTTACATAAAATCTATCTAAAAATTTTTAATGTTTTTACATTCCATTTTTTCCTATTGCCACCATTCTAGTTTATTTCCCCCTCATCTCCAGTCTAGAAAATTTCAAAAATTTATTATGTGTCTCCTCTTACGGTATTGTTTTCTTCCAATCTGTTTTCCATATAGCAGCCAGAATTACTTTTTAAAGGTTATTTAATTACCTAATGCCCCTGAAAAAACCCTTTCAAGACATACCCGTTGCTATTAGAATTAGTCTAGACTCACTTATTCCTGACTTTCTATCACTATACCCAATTCATGTTCTTTATTTTCTTTATAACACTTAACCAATGCATGAATATATCTGGACTTTATCTGTTCTTCTGTTCTCTTCTTGGAGGAGATTGTAAGACCCATGATATCAAGGACAAGGTTTGGTGTTCACTAAGAATTTCTCTGCCTAGTACATTATCAATGTGGTGAGTATGATCAATTTCATTCTCTTAAACTCTGGGAAACAGACACTCTAACAAAAAGAGATATTTGATTTGAATGAAAAAAGAAATATTAGACTTAAAGAGATGTGGAGCAGAGGTCTTTTCTGACTAAGCCCAGGGGTTGGAGGGAGGCAAAGGATGCATTTAGGCACTCTGTGAAAAGAGTAAGAGTAATTGTAAGAAAATAAAAGGTAACACATGATAAATGAGTAGCAGTAAATGTTTCATTTAGAATATTTTAAATGTTGAAAGTGAAGGGTTGGAAACAAATTTTCCAAGCAAACGGACAGGAAAATAAGCTGGGGTACCAGTACTCATAGCAGACAAAATAGACTTCAAAAGAAGGGCCATAAAGAGAGACCCAGAAGGCCACTTCATAATACTCAAAGGAAGAATCCACCAAGAAGACATAAACATTGTAAATATATATGCACCCAACATAGGAGCACCCAAATACATAAAGAAAATCTTGGAGGACTTCAAGAAAGATATTGACTGCAACAAAATTACATTAAGGGACTTTAACACCCCACTGTCAAAAATGAACAGGTCTTCCAAACAAAATATCAACAAGGATATTGTGTCACTAAACAATACCCTAGAGGAAATGGACTTAACTGATATGTATGGAGCTTTTCATCCCAAAGAAGCAAAATACACATTATTATCAAGTGTACATGGAACATTTTCAAAGATAGACCACATGATAGGACACAAAAGAAGCCTCAACATATTCAAGAAAATTGAAATCATATAAAGCATTTTCTCTGACCACAAGGGACTGAATCTAGAAACCAACCTGAAAGGAAAAACCTCAAACACTCAAATTCATGGAGACTGAATAGCATGCTATTAAACAATGAATGGGTCAAGAACGATATTAAGAAAGAAATCAAAAAGTTTGTGGAAACCAACAAAAATGAACTCACAACAACCCAAAACTTATAGGGCACAGCAAAGGCAGTCCTGAGAGAGAAGTTCATAGCAATACAGGCCTACCTTAAAAAGACAAAAACATTTCAAACAACCCAACCCTAGGCCTACAAGAACTGGAGGAACAACAACAAAGACAGCCCAGAGCAAGCAGAAGGAAGGAAATAATCAAGATCAGAGCAGAATTGAATGACATAGAAACTAAAAGCACAATTCTAAGGATCAATGAGTCCAGCAGCTGGTTCTTTGAAAAGATAAACAAACTCAATAAGCCTTTAAGTAGGCTCATCAAGAAAAAAAAGAGAGAGGATCCAAATAAACACAATTAGAAATGAAAGAGGAGAGATTACAACTCATAGCACAGAAATACAAAGGATTGTAAGAAATTACTATGAAGAACTATATGCCAAGAAATGTGAAAACCTAGGTGAAATGGACACATTTCTAGAAAAATATAACCTTCCAAAACTGAATGAAGAAGTAGAAAACCTGAACATACCAATAACAGCAGACAAAATTGAAGCAGTCATCATAACAATTCCCAACAAACTAAAGCCCTGGACCAGATGGTTTCACAGGAAAATTCTACAAAGCATTTAAGGAAGAGCTAACCCCTATCCTTCTCAGACTATTCAAAAAAACCCAAAATGATGGAAGACTCCCAAACGCTTTTTATGAAGCCAGCATCATCCTAATCCCAAAACCAGATAAAGACACAGCAAAGAAAGAAAACTTCAGGCCATTATCGTTGATGAACACAGATGCTAAAATTCTCAACAAAATATTGGAAAACCGCATCCAGCAATACCTTAGGAAGATCATACACCACGACCAAGTGGGATTCACCCCAGGGATGCAAGAATGGTACAATATTCGCAAATCAACAAACATAATACATCACATTAAAAGCAGGAAAGACAAAAAATCACAGGATCATATCAATAGATTCGGAAAAAGCATTTGATAAGATACAACACACATTTCTGATAAAAACACTCAGCAAAGTGGGAATAGAGGGAGCATTCCTCAACATAATAAAGGCCATATATGAGAGACCTACAGCCAACATCAGACTCAATGGACAAAAACTTAGAGCTTTCCCACTAAGATCAGGAACAAGAGAAGGATGCCCTCTCTCACCACTCCTATTCAACATATTATTGGAAGTCCTAGCCACAGCAATCAGAAAAGAAAAAGAAATAAAAAGGCATCCAAATTGAAAAGGAGGAAATGAAACTGTCACTGTTGGCAGAAGGCATGATAGTGTGCATAGAAAATTGTAGAGATACCACCAACAAACTACTCGACCTAATAAATGAATTTGGCAAAAACAGCTGCATACAAAGTCCATACTCAGAAATCAAAGGCATTCCTGTATACCAACAATGACACAGCAGAAATAGAAATCAGGAAAAAAATCCATTTCATATAACAACAAGAAATTAAAGTACCTGGGAATAAACCTAACCAAGGCGGTAAAAGACCTATTCTCAGAAAACTACACAACACTGAAGAAAGAAATTAAGGAAGACACAAACAAATGGAAGCATGTACCATGCTCATGGATTAGAATAATTAACATCATCCAAATGGCCATAATACCCAAAGCAATTTATAGATTCAATGCAATCCCTATTAAAGTACCCATGACACATTTCAGATAGAGAACAAACATTTCAGAAATTCATATGGAACCATAAACTACCCTGAAGAGCTGCAGCAATTTTGAGAAAGAAAAACAAAGCAGGAGGGATCACAATACCTGATATCAAACTGTATTACAAGGTCACTGTAATCAAAACAGCCTGGTACTGGCATAAAAACAGGCATGTATACCAATGGAACAGAACAGAGAGACCAGAAATAAACCCAAATCTTTATGGTCAATTAATATTTGACAAAGGAGACAGTAGCATGCAATAGAGCAAAAATAGCCTCTTTAACAAATGGTGTTGGGAGACCTGGACAGCTACGTGCAAAAAATGAAACTAGATCACCAACTTACACCATACAGAAAATAAATTCAAGGTGGAGAAAAACTTAAATATAAGTTGTAATACAATAAAAGTCCTAGAGGAAAACATTGGCAGGAAAATCTCAGACATTCCATGCAGCAACATCCTCACAGACACCTCCCCTAAAGCAAGGGACATAAAGGAAAGAATAAACAAATGGGACCTCATCCAAGTAAAAAGCTTCTGCATGGCTAAAGAAAACAGCATTAAAATGAAAAGAGAACCAACAGTATGGGAAAACATATTTGCTAATGATACCTCAGACAAGGGCCTGATCTCCAAAATATATAAAGAACTCACATGACTCCACTCCAGGAAGACAAACAATGCAATTAAAAAAATGGGCAAAGGACTTCAACAGACACTTCTCCAAGGAAGACGTACAGAGGGCCCAGAGACATATGAAAAGATGCTCAGCATCACTAACCATCAGTGAGATGCAAATTAAAACCACAGTTAGGTCCATCTCAGTCCAGTCAAAATGGCCAACATAAACAAATCAACAAACAAATGTTGGAGAGGATGCAGAGAAAAGGAACCCTAGTACATTGTTGGTGAGAATGTACACTGGTGACTCCACTGTGGAAAACAGTATGGAATTTCCTTAGAAAACTAAAAATGGAACTGCCCTTTGACCCTGCAATTCCACTGCTCTGATTAAACCCTTAGAACCCTGAAACACCAATCCAAAAGAACCTATGAACCCCAATGTTCATAGCAGCACAATTTACAATAGCCAAGTACTAGATAAAACCAACGCGCCCATCATCAAATGAGTGGATCAAAAAACTTTGGTGCATTTACAGAAATAAATTCTAAGCAGCAGAGAGAAAGAAGGAGCTTATACCCTTTGCAACAGTGTGGATGGAACTGGAGAGCATTATGGTAAGCAAAATAAGCCAGGCGGTGAGGGACAAATACCATATGATCTCACCTTTAACTGGAACATAATCAACAAAAGAAAAAAGCAAAATATAACCAGAGACATTTAATTTAATAATAATCTAAGAATAGCCAGATGGGAGTGGGGAGGGGATAGTGGGGAGAGGGGTATACAGGAACTACTATAAAGGACACATGGACAAGATCAAGGGGGGCTTGGAGGCAGAGGAGGGAGGTGGGTTTGTCTTGGGTGGGGTAGAGGGACAGGGGGAAAAGTCAGACAACTTTAATTGAATAACAATAAAAAATAAAAAATAAGAATATTTAAATGTAAAAAGTATTTTTTCTCAGTTTGTATATTAGATGGAAAAAAGGAGAAATATTTTTTCAAAAGAATTAATGTAATATTTTCTTACATTTTAAGTGAATACATTTTGTGTTTAAAGAAAAAACAATCCAGTAGGATTCTGATAAGATTTGGAGTTATACATTGATGCTACCAATATCCTGTGCCACTAAAGGTGAACATGGTCACTGGGTAATAAGATGATCACACACATCACTCAGAATGTTTGATGTTTTAATGGAACAGCCAGAATGAAAATGGTATTTTAAATTCTCCCAGAAAATGTATCTGTGAACTTCAGTTGTGGAAAAACTGATTCAAATGAATTATTTTCTGAAGCACAAGGACATATTATATTAAGATTTTCAAACTGGCAAGTTCAGTTATGCTAAGGACTTTGCAAACAATCAAGTATATTCCTAGCAAATAATGAAGAATTTAATTGCCTGAGGAAAGTGTTTATCATCTTTGTATATTTTACATAGGAGAGTTGTGAAGAAATGAATTCTGCTGCTGAAAATTTTTGAAAAATTTAGGTCCTAGATGATCTTTCTGATCCATTGAAACATGGGTACTACCTCATAGGATGGAGTAAGTAGTCCTTAAATATCTCAATGATTAGATAAATTTTGGAAGTGTGTATTCCAGTTATACGGATGATTCACTTTTGGAATTCTGATATGCTAGTTCAAGTGCTAAAATTTTAGCAGAGGAACATAATATATTGGTATTTTTTACCGTTCATTTTTTATTTATTGTTGTTTAGTTACAATTGTTCCATGTTTTACCCCATTGTTCACCCCCTACCCTGTACCCCTCCTCTCCCACAGTCAACCTCCAGCAATGTCCCTGCCCTTGAGTCTTCTATTTGTGTTCCTTGGCTTGCCCTTTCCCCTTCCTTCCTCCTCCCTCCACCTCTCTGGTCACTGTCAGTTTGTTCTTTATTTCAGTGTCTCTGGCTCTATTTCACTCATTAGTTTTGTTAATTAGGTTCCACTTATAGGTGAGATCATATGGTATTTGTCTTTCACCACCTGACTTATTTCACTTAGTATAATACTCTCCAGTTCCATCCATGCTGTGTCAAAGGGTGGGAGTTCCTTCTTTCTTTCTTTCTGCTATTTAGTATTCCATCGTGTAAATGTACCACAGTTTTTTGATCCACTTATTTACTGATGGGCACTTAGGCTCTTTCCAGAACTTGATTATTATAAATAATGCTGCTATGAACATTGTAGTGCTTAGGTTCTTTTGAATTGGTGATTCAGAATTCTTAGGATATATTCCCAGCAGTGGGACTGCTTGATGGAAAGGCAGTTCCATCTTTAGTTTTCTGAGGAAATTCAATACTATTCTCCACAGTGACTGCACCAGTCTGCATTCCCACCAATAGTGTACTGTGGTTCCCTTTTCTCCACAATCTTAGCAGCACTTGTTTTTTGATTTATTAATGATGGCCATTCTGACCAGTGTGAAGTGGTATCTCATTGTGGCTTGAATTTGCATCTTTCTAATGGCTAGTGATGCTGAGCATCTTTTCATGTGTCTGTGGGCCCTCTGCATGTCCTCCTTGGAGAAGTATCTGTTCAGGTTCTTTGACCATTATTTAATTGGATTCTTTGTCTTCCTAGTGTGGAGTCCTTTGAGTTCTTTATATATTTTTGAGACCAAACCATTGTCCAAGGTTTCATTGGCAAATGTTTTCCCATACAATTGGTTCCCTTTCCATTTTGTTGATGTTTTCTGTAGCCATGGAGAAGCTTTTTATTTTGATGTAGTGACATTTGTTTATTCTTTCCTTTATATCCCTTGCTCTAGAAGATATATTGGGGAAAATATTGCTGCATGGGAGATCTGAAATTTTCCTGCATATGTTTTCCTCTAGGACTTTTATGGTGTCACAACTTATACTTAAATCTATTATCCATTTTAAGTTTATTTTGATGGATGGTGTAAGTTGGTGTACTTGTTTTCCATCTTGGACTTCTGCACAATGCCTTTTTATGTAATTAAGATCAATTTTTATTGTTTTTTGATGAATGGAATGTTAGTGGTGCCTCTTACTTTTTAAATAACACTCTGCATTGACTTATAGGGGGCCTTATTCTTAAATCATACTATGGATTTTAGTTTTGCTTTCTCATTCATTTTTAAAAAAAAATTTATTGTTATTCAATTACAGTTGTATGCCTTTTCTCCCCATCCCTCATTCATTTTTATAGAAATGAGTTCTTTGAGTTTCAAAGAATCTTATATGTTCTTCCCTTAGTTCAGTAAAACAACATTATGAGATTGAGGAGAAACATTTTCAAATATGGCAACTTAGGAGAGACATCTCAAGATCAATTACAATGGTGTTGATTTGCCTACTCTGCTAAGTGATTGCATGACACTTCTTTGGAACAATTGTGTGTCTATATTTTTAATGGTTGGGAAAGGTTTAGAATGTTTGCTAAAGAATCCATTCAGTCTTTCCATGTGTTTATCTTGCTGTAATTGAACATATTCTAATGTTGCTTTTTTGTTTTTATGGATTATTATTGGGTTGGCCGAAATGTTACTTCAGTTTTTAAGTAAAAATAAAAGGCACATTTTTTTTGTTTTCACCGATAACTTTATTGAACAATGTATTCACTTTTTTTTCCCTAAGACCTTCTGCCATCTTTCAGACAACTTCATAAATCCATCTTCCCAAATTTTTTACTTTTTTAGTAAAGAACTCTTCTAGGTGACTTTTGCAGTATTCCTGGAAATTGAATTTTTTTTCCATTAAGAGAATTTTGTAAAGACCAAAATAAATGGAAATCTGAAGGTGCAATGTCTGGCAAATACAAGAGATGAATCAGAACATTCCAACCAATCTGGTCATCAAAAACATGTAGTCTTGCATTATCCTGATGAAAGATTATGCATTTTCTGCTGACTAATTCTAGGCACTTTTCATGAAATGCTGCTTTTAGTTGGTCTGAGAGCAGTACTTGTTGGAATTAATCATTTGATTTTCCAGACAGAGCTCATAAGAGAGGACACTTTTCCAATTCTATCATATACACACCATACCTTCTTTGGATGAAACCAGCCTTTGGTGTGGTTGGTGATGATTCATTTCTCTTGCTCCATGATATCTTCTGTTTCACATTATTATAAAGTGTCCACTTTTCCTCGTCCGTCACAATTTGTTTAATGTCTTCTTTACATTTAAGTAGAGAATCACATACAGAAATACTGTTAAGAAGGTGTTTTCTTCTTTTTTTTCTTTTTTTTTTTTGCTTAGCATATGTGGAAGACAAATATCAAAGCAATTAACATAACCAAGCTAATTCAAATGATTTTCAATTCTTGAATTGAATATTTGCATATGTCAGCTATCTCTTGTGTGGTATAATGTGGTATAATTGTTCTCTATAATGTCTCAATCTGATCCCTATTAACTTCAACTGGTCTACCCAACCAGGTAGCATCATTCACCATGAAATCCCCAGCATGAAACTTTGCAAACCACTTTTGAAACATTCCTTCAGTCACAGTATCTTCTCCAGATAATGAATGAATCTTCCTTTGTGTGTCAGTTGCAGTTTTACCTTTCTTGAAATAATAAAGCATAATATGCTGAAAATATGATGCATTTTCTTCCATCTTCAATCTTAAAATGGCTATACAAAAATTCCCCAATATAGTTTTTTTTTTAATTTTTGTTATTCAATTACAGTTCTCTGCATTTTCTCCCCTCCCAAAACCCACCCAGCCAAACCCACCTACTTCCCCTACCTCCACCCCCCCTTGTTTTTGTCCATTTGTCCTTTATAGTAGTTCCTGTAAACCCCTCTCCCACTGTCCCCTCCCCACTCTCCTCTGGCTATTCTTACATTAAATTAAATGTCTTTGGTTATATTTTGCTTTATCCTTTTGTTGATTACATTCCAATTAAAGTTGAGATCATATGGTATTTGTCCCTCACTGCCTGGCTTATTTCACTTAGCATAATGCTCTCCAGTTCCATCCACGCTTTTGCAAAGGGTATAAGCTCATTCTTTCTCCCTGTGGCATAGAATTGATCTGTGTAAATGTACCATAGTTTTTTGATCCACTCATTTGCTGATGGGCACTTAGATTTTATCGAGTACTTGGCTACTGTAAATTGTGCTGCTATGAACATTGGGGTGCACAGGTTCTTTTGGATTGGTGTTTCAGGGTTCTAAGGGTATAATCCCAGCAGTGGAATTGCTGGATCAAAGGGCAGTTCCACTCTTGTTTTCTTGTTGGGAACCGCCCTGACTGGTTTCAGAGGCAGTAACCCACATGGTTAAGGCTGAGTCAGAGTCCCACCATAAGCCATGAAAGGAGACAAAGCTTATCTCCCTGGCAGGTATGCCACCTTTGCCCACTTCACCCTGCTTGGCCCTGAGCTTGACCAGTTAGCCAATGATGGGTAAGATTCCTCAAGGGAGGATCACCCTAAGACAGGCTCTGGTCTCCAGGGATAAGCTCGCAGGGAAGGACTCAGGGGGCTGTGGAAAAAGGGGTTGATGGACCCTCGCCCCTCGGCTTTGAAATAGCCTGAGTCCTCATTCTGTCTGCAAGAAGTCCCCTAATCTCTTGGCTGCCTTACTTCCCTTGCCTGACTTAAGCCTGAAGCCATAACAGAGGGCAGTGCAGTCCTGTGCTGGGAGGGGTAGATTCCCTGGGGAATCAGGCCTAAGAAAACTACGTACATTCCTGTGAAACCTACTTAATTTGTACCCTCAGTTTAAAAGATAAGAGTCCAGACCTGAGATGAGTCTGGCGCCTAAAGTTTTATAGCCCTCTAACTAATTGGCTGTAACTCAGAATAATCCCTCAAAGTTCTCTGTAAATCTTGTATTGTTTAACTATTATTGGCTGAAAGTGATTGATGAGCTTTACCTGCATTCCTATGTGAATGAACCTAATAAAAGCCCATGGAGGGAAAGGCTCCAGGCCCTTCTCCTTTGAGAGATTGGCCACCTCTCCTCCCCAAGCAGATCATGTCCTGGTAGACTTATTCTTCATCCCTGGTGGTCTGGGGGGCTGCGTAAAGCTCCCCAACATTTTCTGAGCAAATTCCACACTGTTTTCCACAGTGGCCTCACCAGTGTGCATTCTCACCAACAATGTACTAGGGTTCCCTTTTCTACACATCCTCTCCAACATTTGTTTGTTGATTTGTTTATGATGGCCGCCCTGACTGGATTGAGATGGTACCTCATTGTGGTTTTAATTTGCATCTCTCTGATGGCTAGTGATGCTGAGCATCTTTTCATATGTCTCTGGGCCCTCTGTACATCTTCCTTGGAGAAGGGTCTGTTCAAGTCCTTTGCCCATTTTTTAATTGGGTTGTTTGTCTTCCTAGAGTGGAGTCTTGTGAGTTCTTTATATATATTGGAGATCAGGCCTTTGTCTGAGGTATCATTGGCAAAAGTGTTTTTCCATACTGGTGGTTCTCTTTACAATTTTTTTGGTTCTATTTTTATAACTTAAGTCTCTTTATTGATACTTGCTCTTTAGTGAGATGTTGTTCTCATGCTTTTTTTTTTTTGATTCTTTGGATATACTTTTCTTTAGCTTTTTGAATATATCTATAATAAGATTTAAATTCAATGTCTACTAGGTTTAACATCTGATTTTCCTTTGGGGCATTTTTCATTAATGCCCTTTTTTCCTATGCATATTATCCAGAATGTCTAGTTTTTATCTCTTTTCATTTTAATGCTGTTTTCTTTAGCCATACAGAAGCTTTTTACTTGGATGAGGTCCCATTTGTTTATTCTTTCCTTTATGTCCCTTGCTTTAGGGGAGGTGTCTGTGAGGATGCTGCTGCATGGAATGTCTGAGATTTTCCTGCCAATGTTTTCCTCTAGGACTTTTATGGTATTACGACTTATATTTAAGTTTTTTATCCACCTTGAATTTATTTTCTGTATGGTGTAAGTTGGTGATCTAGTTTCATTTTTTTCCACGTAGCTGTTCAGGTCTCCCGACACCATTTGTTAAAGAGGCTATTTTTGCTCTATTGCATGCTCCTGCCTCCTTTGTCAAATATTAATTGACCATAAAGATTTGGGTTTATTTCTGGTCTCTCTGTTCTGTTCCATTGGTCTATGTGCCCGTTTTTATGCCAGTACCAGGCTGTTTTGACTACAGTGACCTTTTAATACTGTTTGATATCAGGTATTGTGATCCCTCCTGCTTTGTTTTTCTTTCTCAAAATTGCTGCAGCTCTTCAGGGTAGTTTATGGTTCCATATGAATTTCTGAAATGTTTGTTCTCCATCTGTGAAATGTGTCATGGGTACTTTAATAGGGATTGCATTGAATCTATAAATCACTTTGGGTAGTATGGCCTTTTGGATGATGTTAACTCTTCCAATCCATGAGCATGGTCCGTGCTTCCATTTGTTTGTGTCTTCCTTAATTTCTTTCTTCAGTGTTGTGTAGTTTTCTGAGAATAGGTCTTTTACCGCCTTGGTTAGGTTTATTCCCAGGTACTTTAATTTCTTGTTGCTATATGAAATGGATTTTTTTCCTGATTTCTATTTCTGCTGTGTCATTGTTGGTATACAGGAATGCCTTTGATTTCTGAGTATGGACTTTGTATGCAGCTGTTTTGCCAAATTCATTTATTAGGTCGAGTAGTTTTTTGGTGGAGTCTATAGGATTTTCCATGTACACTATCATGTCATATACAAACAGTGACAGTTTCATTTCCTCCTTTCTAATTTGTATGCCTTTTATTGCTTTTTATTGTCTGATTGCTGTGGCTAGGACTTCCAGTACTATGTTGAATAGGAGTGGTGAGAGAGGGCATCCTTGTCCTGTTCCTAATCTTAGTGAGAAAGCTCTAAGTTTTTGTCCCTTGAGTATGATGTTGGCTGTAGGTCTCTCATATATGGCCTTTATTATGTTGAGGAATGCTCCCTCTATTCCCACTTTGCTGAGTGTTTTTATCAGAAATGGGCGCTGTATCTTATCAAATGCTTTTTCCACATGTATTGATATGATCATGTGATTTTTGTCTTTGCAGTTATTGATGTCATGTATTATGTTTATTGATTTGTGAATATTGTACCATCCTCACATCCCTGGGATGAATCCCAGTTGGTCATGGTGTATGATCTTTTTAATGTATTGCTGCATGCAGTTTGCTGATATTTTGTTGAGAGTTTTAGCATCTATTTTCATCAGAGATAGTGGCCTGAACTTTTCGTTCTTCTTTGTGTCTTTATCTGGTTTTGGGATTAGGATGATGTTGGCTTCATAAAAAGAGTTTGGGAGTCTTCCATCAGTTTGGATTTTTTTGAATAGTCTGAGAAGGATAGGGGTTAGTTGTTCCTTAAATGCTTTGTAGAATTCTCCTGTGAAACCATCTGGTCCAGGGCTTTTGTGTGTTGGGAGTTTTTTGATGACTGCTTCAATTTTATCTGCTGTTATTGGTATGTTCAGGTTTTCTATTTCTTCATTCAGTTTTGGAAGATTATATTTTTTTCTAGAAATGCGTCCATTTCACCTAGGTTTTCAAATTTCCTGGCACATAGTTCTTCATAGTAATTTCTTACAATCTTTTGTATTTCTGTGGTATCAGTTGTAATCTCTCCTCTTACATTTCTAATTGTGTTTATTTTGGTCTTCTCTCTCTCTTTTTTTTATGAGCATACTTAAAGTCTTGACGATTTTGTTTATCTCTGCAACAACCAGCTGCTGGATTCATTGATCCTTAGAATTGTGTTTTTAGTCTCCAGGTCATTTAACTCAGCTCTGATCTTGGTTATTTCCTTCCCTTTACTTGCTCTGTGCTGTCTTTGTCGTTCTCGAGTTCTTGTAGGCATAGGGTTACATTCTTTGTTTGAAATGTTTTATCTTCTTATGTTAGGTCTGTATTGTAGAGCCCTGCAGGGCCTACTTGCTCTCCTGGATGAAGGCACAACACTCAGCAGAGGATAGCTGCAGGGCTAGGGGAGTTGCAGTCCCAGGAAAGACTTGACTCAGAAGGGGGCTGAACTACCCTGGAGGAGTATTGAGAACTGCCCTGCCTTGTTTCAGAAGCTGTAACCTCCCCATGGTTAAGGCTGAGTCAGAGTTGGGACCATAAGCCACTAAGGAGACAAAGCTTATCTCCCTGGCAGGTGTGCCATCTCTGCTCACTTCACCCTGCTTGGATCTGAGCTTGACTAGTTAGCTAATGAAGGGTAAGATTCCTCAAGGGAGGAATAACCTAAGACAGGCATGGTCATGGAAGAGGCCCACAGGGGAGGACTTGGGGGGCTATAGAAAAAGGGGTTGATGGATCCTCGCCCCTGGGCTTTGAAATAGCCTGAGTCCTCACTGTGTCTGCAAGAAGTCTCCTAATCTCTTGGCTGCCTTACTTCCCTTACCTGACTTAAGCCTGAAGCAATAACAGAGGGCAGTGCAGTCCTGTGCTGGGAGGGGCAGATTCCCTGGGGAATCAGGCTTAAGAATAATACATACATTCCTGTGAAACCTACTTAATTTGTACACTCAGCTTAAAAGATAAGGGTCCAGACCTGAGATGAGTCTGGCACCTAAAGTTTTATGGCCTTCTATCTAAATGGCTATAGGTCAGAATAATCCCTCAAAGTTCTCTGTAAATCATGTATTGTTTAACCCTTACTGACTGACAATGATTGATGAGCTTTATGTGTGTTCCTGTGCAAATGAATCTAACAAAAGCCCATGGGCTAAAGGGCTCACAGCCCTTATCCTTTGAGAGATCATCCACCTCTCCTCCCCAAGCTGATAATGTCTTGGTAGACTTATTCTTCATCCATGGCGGACAGGGGCTGCGATAAAACTCCCCAACAAGGGAGCACTGAGATCACCAATCATCTAGGACAGCAAAGAGTATGAAGGTGGAGTGTGAGCTGTCCCTAAGTTGTGAACCTCAAGGAAAGCACATCTGGTGGACTAAAGCCCTAAGGGGGAGAAAAAGGACCCTGAGGAACTGGACTGGAAGCTGGACAACAGTGAAGAGTGTCGATCAGCAAGGGAGAAAAGTGAAACCAATCCCTCCACCCACCCCTTCCCATTTCATAGACAGAAAGACCAACAGAACTGACATGACAGTTTTAAAGCCAGCAGAAGCCTTCTATTTTTTCTTCTTCTTTTTCTTCTTTTCTCTCCTTCTTCCTTTTTGTCCTTCCTTCTTTTTTTATTCCTTCTTCCTGCCCTATTTTATTTATTTTTTATTTTATTTTATTTTTTAAATTCCTTCTTATTTTATTTCCTCTGATCTTTTTTTTTCCTTCTTCCTTCCTTCCTTTCCTTTTCTATTCCATTTTTCTTCCCGCCCATGTTCTTTTTTCCCCCCTCTTTTTTCCCATAGGTGAGACAATAAAACCTGGAGCTCTGAAAAGAACAGAGTTAGACCCATAAATGACAGCCCAAGACTAGAGAGCCCAGGAGATTAGGAGACATCACCACTGAATTCCATTGGCATTCTACCATAGAAGTTCATACCATAAACCCAGGGAGTCAGAACAGATCAATTTAAGAAACAGAGACTAACAAGAAGAATCTCACAAACAAAGGGAAGACAAAAAAACAATACCCAAATGCAAGGAAAGGAGGAAACCTCAGAAACAATGCTAACTGAAATAGAGGCAAGTCAACTATCAGATACTGAGCTCAAAGCAATGGTTATCAGGAAGCACCTTGAGCTCACAGAGAACTACCAGAAACTACAGGGAAACTACAATGATATCAACATGAAAAAGGAAATAGAAACTCTCAAACAAGGGCCAGGAGGAAATGAAGAATACAATTTTGGAACTGAAGAACACAGTAGAAGGAATCAAAAGCAGACTTGATGAAACAGAGGATCGGATTAGCGAGCTGCAGGACAAAGTAGAAAAAAACACCCAGAAAGATCAAGAAAAGGAAAACAGGCTCAGAAAGAATGAAGAGGGGTTAAGGGAAATGCATGACAACATGAAATGTAATAATATCCGTATAATAGGAATACCAGAAGGAGAAGAAGAAGAGCAAGGGATAGAAAACCTGTTTGAAAAAGTAATGATGGAAAATTTCCCTAATCCAATGAGAGAAAAAGTCACAGAAATCCAGGAAACACAGAGAGTTCCAATCAAGAGGAACCCAAAGAGGCCCACTGAAAGACACATAATAATTAAAATGGCAAAATTCCAAGACAAAGAGAGAATATTAAAGCAGAAACAGGAAGTAGCATACAAGGGAGCCCCAATAAGGTAAGCAGCTAACTTCTCAATGGAAAAGCTCCAAGCCAGAAGAGAATGGCAAAAAATATTCCAAGTAATGAGAACCAGAGGCCTGCAACCAAGGCTACTTTACCCAGCACGGCTCTCAATCAATATAGAAGGCCAAACAGAGTTTTCCAGACAAAAGAAATCTAAAAGAATATATCTCCACCAAACCAGCTCTGCAAGAGATGCTAAAAGACTGCTTTAAGGAAAGGAAGGAAAAGAGAAAGAGAGAGGAACACAGGTATGAAAAATGTCAGTAAATAAGTACCCATCAATAATAACCTTAAATGTAAATGGATTAAATGCTCTAAGCAAAAGACATAGAATAGCTGAATGGATAAGAAAACATGACCCACACATATGCTGCCTACAAGACACCCACGTCAGGACAAAAGACCTACACAGACTGAAAGTGAAGGGCTGGAAACAAATTTTCTGAGGAAATGGACAGGAAAAAGAAAGCTGGGTAGCAATACTCATATCAGACAAGTAGATCTCAAAAGAATGGCCATAAAGATATGCTCAGAAGGTCACTTCATAATACTCAAAGGAAGAATCTACCAAGAAGACATAAACATTGTAAATATATATGCACCCAACACAGGAACACCCAAATACATAAAGAAAATCTTGGAGGACTTCAAGAAAGATATTGACAGCAACACAATTATAGTAAGGGACTTTAACACCCCACTGTCAAAAATGGACAGATCCTCCAAATAAAATATCAACAAAGATATTGTGTCACTGAACAATACCGTAGATGAAATGGATGTAACTGATATATATAGAGCTTTTCATCTCAAAGAAGCAAAATACACATTCTTTTCAACTGTAAATGGAACACTTTCAATGATAGACCACATGATAGGACACAAAGCAAGTCTCAACAAATTCAAGAAAATTGAAATCATATGAAACATTTTCTCTGACAACAAGGGACTGAATCTAGACACCAACCCTAAAGGAAAAAACCCAAAACCATCAAAATCATGGAGATTGAATAGCATGTTATTAAACAATGAATGGGTCAAGAATGAGATTAGGGTAGAAATAAAAAGTTTCTGGAAACAAACTAAAATGAACTCACAACAATCCAAAACTTATAGGACACAGCAAAAGGTGTACTGAGAGGGAAGTTCAGAGCAATACAGGCTTACCTTAAAAAGAGAGAAGTTTTATTTTTGTATACATACTGCTATGACAGCTGTCACAACAGAATCTAACAGTATTGTTTCAAAGGAAGTTACAGACAACTAAGTACTACTAGATCCATTTTACAGAAAAAAAATGAACAAACTTTTTGGTCATGATGGTAATATTGGCAACACTTTATTTTTACCTAAAATTTATGTTTTCAATCATTCATTTTATATTGTTTTCCCATGGTCATATCTTTTTAAAGATTTTATTTATTTATTTATTTTTTAAAAAATATTTTTAAAGAATAGAGAAGGATGGATTAAAAGAGGGATAGAAACATTGTTATGGCAGAGAAATGTTGATCAGTTGCCTCTCATACCTGGCGCAGTTGGAGATGAAATTTGCAACCCAAGCATGTTTCCTGACTGGAAATCAAACCCTGTGACTCTTAGTTTTGATGGACAATACCCAAACAACTGAGCCCCACTGGTTAGGAACCCATGGTCTTATTTTTTATGTACACAAAATTTTGAAGCAAAAGTAATTAAAAAATGAAAAGCTCTTTTATAAATCAGCCATAATATTAAATATAAAAATCTATTAAAAGAGCAAATATAAAGATATGACAAATTACCAGTAATATGCAAATCCAGAAAACTATGGCTTAATAGACATGTAAATAAATGTATAGAATACTGACTTATATTTGGACTTTAGATATACAATTGATTTTTTTAGTGTATGTCTCATGTAATATTTAAGATATACTTACACTAAAAAAATGATTTGCTGTTTTTCACAAATTTGAATTTTGCTGTGTCTTCTCTTTTTTTTTCCTGGTAACTATGTGTAAGATCGTAGACTCCTGGAATTCCAGTATTTTGGCACCTAATGCAATAAATGTTTTAGTTAAATTTAAATTAACCCCTTACTTTATTTCTCTATTCTCATCAATGCTTACAGTCAACTAATCAAGGCAGGAAATATGACTTTATTTTTTTTTCACTTCATTCAACTCCTAATTGATGTAAATGTTGGGACAGAGTTCCTCAGTTACATTATATAGTTACTTTTTATGAGCCATCCCCGATGATATAGTCTCATCCACCACTATGTCTTTGCTTATGTATCTGGATTTTATTCAAAGCCCCTAGCAGTTGCTCACTATGTGATCTAGAGTTTCATGTGGAAATCATGACTTTATTTCTTTTAAACTTTAAATTTATTTTTTCTAGGTTTTTTTCACTTCTCAGTGTTATTTTATTTTGGGAATTCACACAACCATACAAATACATCTATGGAAACTAACTAGTTATTTTTCAATATTTTAAATGTGGTTGTAAAAAGAAATATATTCTGTAATTATTATTGCTTAGTTATTTATATCATAGGGTTTATAAAAGGTTCTACTAAGTAATGAAATGTTAGATGGCTTGTCTGATTCAAATAACCAGACTTTAAATGAGCTTATTCATTATTATATATGAAGCATTCCCCAAAAGCACAGCTGTGCAATTTAATTCCATTGAAACTTCCTCCCACTTAGCAAAATATTTAGATACATAGACATATAGATAGAGAATCATAATAGGGCAGAAAGGAAATAGACAATGATTAAGGATAAATTCCACTTGCCACAACATATTTTCATTATTTTTCTCCCTGTGAATCTATGGCCTTTGGGTTTTGTGTGGCAGAAATAGCAGAGAATGTTATAGTTGAAACATTTGTTGCAAATGTTTTATGTCTTGCCTTTCTCCCAAAGAATTTCCTGCTTTTTGAATAAAAATAATTCATTGTATAACCCATCATACATTATTATTAGTGAAAAGTCACCTTTCTTTCCTAATATTATCATTCACTGCCCATAGACTTGTTCAACCCTAATAGCTGTGTTAAAGGAAACACAGATTTCCGATCAAAGGCCATTGATATCAATAGTGCTTGATATCATTGATATCAGCAGGTGCCTTGACAATCAGTTTTAATGAGTCTGAGCCATACTTATTTGTTCTCCTGCTGCTGATATATAAAAAAAAGTAAAAGGATGGTAAATGTGTCATAGATGTCATAGGCATAGACTTCCTGATAACCTTTGATTTAAATAGCTTAGAAGTAAAACCCAAAATAACTACTAATATGTATGCTTCTGCTACAGTGGCATTCAGAAAGATTTGGGAAACTCATCTTCATTGAGTGACAGTCATTAATGACTTAATATGACTTTTACCTCATTGTTATTCAATTAGGAACACCTATAAAGTACACCCCTAAGTTGTAATTTAAAGTGATTATTTTGACTTCTAGTCAAGATGGAGGCATAAGTAGATATATTGTGCCTCCTTGCACAACCAAAAGAAGACAAAGACAAATTTAAAAATAGAAAATAACCAGAATTGCCAGGAAAATCAAACTGTATGGAAGTCCGATAACCAAGTAGTTAAAGAAATATTCATCCAGACTGCTAAGAGGGCTGCAGATGGGCAGTCAGGGTGGAGAGGACTAGTGGCAAGTCAGTGACTGGAGGACTGGGGCAGGTGGGGTAGTGCTGGAGGATTGGCATTCCCACATTTGCAGGCAGATGAATCAGGAGGAACAAATGGGGAGAAAGACAGACCACACACCACAGGATTCCAGTGTGGGAAAATAAAGCCTCAAAAACTCTGACTGAAAAAACCTGTGGGGTGTTCAGCAGCAAGGGAAACTCTCAACCTCACAGGACAGTTCATTGGAAATACTCATGGGGTCCAAGAAAGTAAGCAATACCAACCACCTGGGAATCAGCACCAGAAGGGGCCAACTGCTTGTGGGTAGTGAAGGAAGTGACTGAAAGCCAGAGGAGAGCTGAGCAAGTGACCCTGTTCCCTCTCAGACCCCTCCCCCACATACAGCACCACAATACAACCATGTGGGTTGCCCTGCCCTGGTGAATACCTGCGGCTCTGCCCCTTACTACATAACAGGTATGTCAAACAAAAAATATGGCCCAAATGAAAGAACAGATCAAAGCTCCAGAAAAAATATAACTAAGTGACGAGCAGATAGCCAACCTATCAGATGCACAGTTCAAAACACTGGTAATCAGGATGCTCACAGAAATGGTTGGCTATGGTTGTGAAATTGATGAATAAGTGAAAACTATGAAAAGTGAAATAAAGGAAAATGTACAGGGAATCAACAGTGAAGGGAAGGAAACTGGGACTCAAATCAATGGTTTGGTGAGGAAGGAAGAAATAAACATTCAACCAGAACAGAATGAAGAAACAAGAATTCAAAAAGCTGAGGAGAGGCTTAGGAACCTCCAGGACAATTTTAAACATTCCAACATCTGAATCATAAGGAGGCCAGAAAGAGAAGAGGAAGACCAAGAAATTGAAATCCTGTTTGAAAACATAATGAAGGAGAACATCCCTAATCTGGCAAATGAAGTAGACTTCCAGGAAGTCCAGGAAGCTCAGAGAGTCTCAAAGAAGTTGGACTCAAGGAAGCACAGACCATGGCACATTATAACCAAGTTACCCAAGATTAAAGAGAAGGAGAGAATCTTAAAAGCAGCAAGAGGAAAAGAGAGAGTTACATACAAAGGAGTTCCCATAAGACTATCAGCTGATTTCTGAAAAGAAACCTTACAGGCAAGTATGAGCTGGGAAGAAGTATTTGAAGTCATGAAGGGCAAGGACCTACATCCAGGATTACTCTATCCAGAAAAGCTATCATTTAGAATGGAAGGGCAGAAAATGTGCTTCCCAGACAAGGTCAAGTTAAAAGAGTTCATCATCAGCAAGCCCTTATTATATGAAATTATGAAGGGACTTATCTAAGAAAAAGAAGGAGATCAGAACTATGAACAGTGAAATGACAACAAATTCACAACTATCAACAACTGAACCTAAAAAACAAAAACAAAAACAAACTAAGCAAACAGCTAGAACAGGAACAGAATCACAGAAATGGAGATCACATGGAAGGTTTTCAGTGGAGAGGGTTAGGGGGGAGTATGGGAGAAAAGGTGCAGGGAATAAGAAGCATAAATGGTAGGTACAAAATAGAAATGGGGGATTAAGAATAGTATAGCAAATGTAGAAGCCAAAGAATTTATATGTGTAACCCATGGACATGAACTAAGTGGGGGAATTCTTGTGGGAGAGGGGTGCAGGGTGGAGGGGAATAAAGGGGGGAATGAGACAGCTATAACAGCATAATCGATAAAATATTTTTTGAAAAATAAATAGTGAGGAGAACCAAGATGGCGGCGTAGGTGGACACACTGCGCCTCCTCGCACAACCAGAACTGACAGAGAATCGAACAGCAAGGGGGACCGACACCAAGGAAATAGAAAATAAACATTCATCCAGACTGGTAGGAGGGGCGGAGACGGGCACCGGGGTGGAGAGGTCTCGCGTGGCTGTGGCAGGACTGAGACTTGGGGAGTGTGGGACAAATGGTGCAGGCAGTGCGAGCACTAGCAGACCCTGCGGCCTCACATTTGCACAAATAAACTCAGAGGGCAGGACTCAGAGTGGCGGAGAGTGGGATGGGCAGAGCAGTAGGTGGCACCCCACGGCACCACATTCACCCACAGATAAACCGGAGGAACGGCGGGGAGCGAAGCAGAGAGCGAAGCAGAGAGCGAAGCAGACCACGCAACCCAGGGCTCCAGGTGGGGGGGGGGGAATAAAGCCTCAAACTTCTGATTGAAAGCGCCCCTGGGGGTTGGGGCGGCAGCAGGAGAGACTCCCAGCCTCACAGGAGAGGTTGTTGGAGAGACCCACAGGGGCCTAGAGTGTGCACAGGCCCACTTACTCGGGAACCAGCACCAGAGTGGCCCAGTTTGATTGTGGGTAGCAGAGTGAAAGATTGAAATCCGGAGGAGAGTGAGGCGGGCGCCATTGCTCCCACTCGGCCCCTCCCCCACATACAGCGTCACAGCAAAGCGACCAGCATTACCCCACCCCGTTGAACACCTAAGGCTCCGCCCCTTAAAGTAACAGACGCGCCAAGACAAACAACAAAAAAAATGGCCCAAATGACAGAACACTTCAAACCTCCAGAAAAAATACAACTAAGCGACGAAGAGATAGCCAACCTATCGGATGCACAGTTCAAAGCACTGGTTATCAATATGCTCACAGACTTGGTTGAATCTATTCGAAAAACAGATGAAAAAATGAAGCCTATGCTAAGAGAAACAAAGGAAAATGTACAGGGAACCAATAGTGATGAGAAGGAAACTGGGACTCAAATCAATGGTGTGGACCAGAAGGAAGAAAGAAACATCCAACCAGAAAAGAATGAAGAAACAAGAACTTGGAAAAATGAGGAGAGGCTTAGGAACCTCCAGGACACCTTGAAACATTCCAACATCGGAATTATAGGGGTGCCAGAAGGAGAAGAGGAAGAACAAAAAATTGAAAACTTATTTGAACAAATAATGGAGAACTTCCCTGATCTGGCAAAGGAAATAGACTTCCGGGAAGTCCAGGAAGCTCAGAGAGTCCCAAAGAAGCTGGACCCAAGGAGGAACACACCAAGGCAGGTCATCATTACATTACGCAAGATTAAACGCAAGGACCTACATTCAAGATTACTGTATCCAGCAAAGCTATCATTTAGAATGGAAGGGAAGATAAAGTACTTCTCAGATAAGGTCAAGTCAAAGAAGCTCATCATCACCAAGCCCTTATTATATGAAATGTTAAAGGGAGTTACCTAAGAAAAAGAAGATCAAAAATAGGAACAGTAAAAATGACAGCAAACTCACAGTTATTAACGACCACACATAAAACAAAAATGAGAGCAAACTAGGCAAACAACTAGAACATGAGGGTTGTCAATAAGGGAGTGGGAGGGGGAGATGGGGGTAAAGGTACAGAGAATAAGTAGCATAGATGATAGGTGGAAAATAGACAGGGGGAGGGCAAAAATAGTGTAGGAAATGTATAAGCCAAAGAACTTATAAGTATGACCCATGGACATGAACTATGGGGGGGGAATGTGGGAGGGAGGGGGGTGGGCAGGATGGAGTGGAGTGGGGGGGGGGGAAATGGGACAACTGTAATAGCATAATAAATAAATATATTTAAAAAAAAAGAAAAATAAATAGTGATTATTTGAATCAATAAGTGCTCAATAGTAGCAACATGTAGCGTCACCACCCAAAATTTCAAACTCCAATTCCATTTTCATGAAGACTCATCTTTTTTCACAAATGAAAGTCAAAACCTGAATGTTCTGTCAACTGTTAGGTTCTTTAGGCTTTTCATCTAGTTTTGTTAAAGCTTATTGGTTTTGTTAGGTGACCTTAATCATTAGCAGTAAGTGATAAAGTTATTAATTGCTGCCAAAACAAGTACACAGGTAACAAAACAAGACTTATTCAAACTCTTGCCAATGAAGGAGTAGTAGCTATTACTATCATGGTTCATAAAAAATCAACATAACTAACAACTTTCATTCTATATTCTCTCTCTCTCTCTCTCTCTCTCTCTCTCTCTCTCTCTCTCTCTCTCTCTCTTTTAGCCTCACCTAAGGACATGCTTATTGATTTTAGAGAGAGGAAAAGGGAGGGAGAAAAAGGGAAAGAGACATCAGTGTGAGAGAAACATTTATCCATTGCCTCCCATGTGAACGCCAACCAGGTACTGAACCTGCCACCTAGGCATAAGCCCTGACTGGAAATTGAACCCATTGCCTTTCTTTTTATAGGATGACTCTCTAACCAACTGAGCAACACCAACCAGGGCCATGCTATATACTCTTCAATATGTGGACTTATTCAATAATTTATTTGTCCAAAACTATTATTTGAATTCTTTGTACATATGTGTGTTGTGTGCGTGTGTGTGGTAACATGAATTTAGGCAATAGACAGATGATGATGTGCATGAAAGTTACCACTTGGCCCTGATGGAGCATGGTGGTAATTATGTGTTGACATCTGTGAATTTGTCATAACCAGACTTAATGTAAGTTTGGTTTTGAGGTTAAATTACTTAACTCAATTTTTAAAAAAGTGTTATGCTAAAACCTATTGAATTTAATAGATGTTTTTTATGCATAATTGCTTATAAAAGGGATAATCTTTTTTGACTTAATGGTGTACATTAGCTATCTATTCCCATGTAGTAAATTATCCCAAAGTTAATGACTAAAACCAACAGGCATTTATCTAATTCACTTTCTGTTGGTCAAGAATTGAAGTGTGGCTTAGCCAAGTGGTTTTTGGCTCAGAATCTCTTACCAGGTTGAAGTCAAGATGTTAGCTAGGGCTGCAGTTTATCTGGTTTGATACCTGGGCTGGTGATGAGCTTCCAAGTGTACTCCTATGACTGATGGCTAGAATCTACAGTTCCTCACTACCATAGGCATCTTCTCAGGACTGCTCATGATTTAGCAGCTGGCTTCTCCAGAACAAATGAACAAAGAGAGGGTAAGAACCCAGGAAAAAAACTGTTGTTCCGTATATAATCTAAAAGTAGAAATAACATGCCACTAACACTCCCATCTATTACTGGTCACACAGACTAACTGTGGTACAGTGACAGAGGGGATTACTCAATGGGACAAAAACCAGGCAGTCCTTAGAGGTACAGCCACCTGAGGCTTTCATAATACTGTATGTAGATAAACTTCATCATTTTAGTTTTCTGTCAACAAAATGGACTAAAAGATTGTATTATGTTATCTCATTATTTAATTAAATTGATTAAAATAGCTGTGGGTCACTCCTTGAATCTCACATTGTGATTTTCTACACAGTTCAGATAAGATTTATGTTTCCACTAAATACTCTTTTTCCTATCTGGAAAATCCAATATGGGATTGTATTTGTTTTCCATTTCTGATGTAAAATAATATGTTACTATAAACTTTGGATCTTAAAACAACACAATTTTTTATCTGAAAGTTTCTATATTTTGGAGGTTTAGGTGGACTTAATTGGGCCCTTTTCCTATGTTTTCACAAGGCCAAAATCAAAGTGTTGATATAGTTGTATACCTTACTAGAGACTGTGAAGAAGAATCTCAGGTTGTTGGCAAAATGAATTCCTTTAGATTGTAGGACTGAGGTATCTTTTTACTTGCGGACTGTTAAGCAGAGAGTAGTTTTTGCTCCAAGAAGTTATATAGGTTTCTTGTCATATTTTCTATGTGGTTTGCTCCACAATGGTTGTGTTGAGTACTTCTCATATTTTGAATCTGATGTTTCCTCATTAACATCTCTCTGACTTCAAGCCAGGAAGGTTCTCTGCTTCTATAAGCTTATATGATTAGATTGGCTCCACAAAGAGAACCCCAGATAATATCTCATAAAGTCCTTAACCAGTTTGATATTTTTAGATTAGTATTTTTATTTAATCTTTATATCTTTATTGTATTTTTCCATAACCATTCAGTCTCCTTATACCTGCCTCCTCCTGGCAATCACCACACTGTTGTCAATATCCATTAGTCCTTTTTCCTTTTTGCTCAATCCCTCCATCCTCTATCTCCCCCCCACCCCAAGCTGTCATTCTGCTCTCCATCTATAAATCTATCCCCGTTTTCCTTATTAGTTTAGTTTGCTCATTAGATTCTACATATGAGTGAAATCATATGGTATTTGTCTTTCTCTGACTGGCTTATTTCACTTAGCATAATGTTCTCCAGGTATACCCATACTGTTGCAAAGGGTAAATTTTTCTTCTTTTTTATGGCTGAGCAGTATTCCATTGTATAAATGTCCCATAGCTGTTTTATCCAATCATCTACTGATGAACACTTGGGCTGTTCCCATATCTTTGCAGCTTTAAATAATGCTGCAATGAACCTATGGATGCTTGTGTTCTTTTGAATTAGTGTTTGGGGTTCCTTAGGATATATTCCCAGAAGTGGGATTGCTGGGTCACAAGGCAGATTCGTTTTTAATTTTTTGAGGAATCTCCATACTGCTTTCCACAGTGGCTGCACCAGTTTGCATTCCCACCAACAGTGCAAAAGAGTTCCCCTTTCTCAACATCCTTGACAGCACATGTTGTTTCTTGATTTATTGATGATAGTGATTCTGACAAGTGTGAGATGATATCTCCTTGTGGTTTTTCATTTGCACTTCACTGATGATTAGGGATATGTTCATATGCCTATTGGGCATCTGTATGTCCTCTTTGGAGAAGTGTCTATTTAAGTCCTTTGTCCACTTTTTTGTTCAATGCAGTCCCATTTGTTTATTTGCTCCTTTGTTTTCCTTGTCTGGGGAGATATATCCAATAAAATATTGTTATGAGTAATATCCAAGATTTTGTTGCCTATGTTTTCTTCTTGATTTTTATGTTCTGGATCTAACATTTGAGCATTTGATCCATGTTAAATTTATTCTCTTGTGTGATGTAAGAAGGTGGTTTAGTTTCATTTTTCTGCATGTATCTGTCCAGTTTTCTCAACACCATTTATAACACCATTTGTCACAACACAAAGAAACTATCTTTGTGCATGCTTCCTCTGTCAAATATTAATTGACTATAATGGCGTAGGTTTATTTCTGGACTCTCTATCCTGTTCCATCAATCTATGCATCTGTTTTTTTTTTTTTAATGCCAGTACTATGCTATTTTGATTACTATGGCTTTATGGTATAGTTTCATATTAGGTAGTGTGATTCCTCCAACTTTATTCTTCTCTCTCTGGATTTCTATTGCCATGCAGGGCCTTTTGTTGTTCCATGTAGATTTTTGAAATTTGTTCTGGTTCTGTGAAATATGTCATTGGGATCTTGAAAAGGAATTGCATTGAATCTATAGGTTACTTTGGGTAGTATGGACATTTTAATGATGTTAATTCTTCTTATCCATGAACACAGTATGTGCTTCCACTTACTTGTACTTTCTTCAATTTGTTTCTTCAGTGTTTTATAATTGTCTGAGTACAGCTCTTTTACATCCTTGGTTAGGTTTATTACTAGGTATTTTATTCTTTCTTGTAACAATTGTGAATGGGATTGTTTTCTTAATTTCCTTTTCTCTTAGTTTTTTATTGGCATATAAAATGCAAATGATTTATGGATATTAATTTTTTTCCTTCTAATTGCTAAAATAATTTATCAGTTTAGGAGTCTCTTGGTGGAATCTTTGGGGTTCTCTATGTACCGTATCACGTCATCTGGAAATAGTGACAGTTTTATGTCTTCCTTTCCAATTTGGATGTATTTTATTTCTTCTTCTTGTTTGATTGCTGTGGCTAGGACTTCCAGTAGTATGTTGAATTAGAGAGGTGAAAGTGGACATCCCTGTCTTGTTCCTGATCTTAAGGGGGACACTTGTTGGTTTTGCCCATTGAGTATGATGCCAGCAGTGTGTTTGTCAAATGTGGCCTTTATTATATTTAGGTATGTTCCTTCTAATTCCACTTTCCTGAGAGTTTTTATCAAAAATCAGTGCTGGATTTTATCAAATGATTTTTTTCTATTGATAAAAATCACATATTGATAAAAATCACGCATCTATTGATATGATCACGTAGTTTTTACCATTCATCTTGTTTGTGTTGTGATTGCATTTACTAATTTGTGAATGTTGTACCAACATTGCATTCCCAGAATAAATCCTATTTTATCATGTTGTATGATCTTTATGATGTATTGTTGTATTCAGTTTGCTATTATTTTGTTCAGGGTTTTAGCATCTATGTTTATCAGGCATATTGTCTCATAATTTTCTTTCTTTATGGTGTCTCTATCTATACTTAGGTTAAGTTAATGCTTGCCTTGTAAAATGAGCTTGGAAGGCTTTCCTGCACCTGAATTTTATGAAGTAGTTTGAGAAGGAAAGGTGTTAGTTCCTCTCAGAATGTTTGGTAAAATCCACCTGTGAAGCCAACTGGGCTTTTGTTTGTTGTGAGGGTTTATTTTTATTTTTATTTTTTTAATTCTCTTTCTATTTCACTAGGTGTAATCTGTCTATTCAGATTCTCCAATTCTTCCTGATTGAGTTTTGGAAGAATGCATGTTTCTAGGGATTTATCCCTTTTGTCCAGGTTGTCCAGTTTGTTGGCATAGAGTTGTTCATAATATTTTCTTATAATCCTTTGTATATCTTTGATGTCAGTTTTTATTTCTCCTCTTTCATTTATGATTTTATTTATTTGGGTCCTCTCTCTTTTTTTAATTGTGAGTTTGGTTAAAGTTTTGTCAATCATATCTTTTCAAAGAACCAGTCTTGGATTAATTGATCTTTTATACTGCTTTTTTTTTAACATCTATTTTATTTATTTTTGCTTTGATCTTTATTATATCTTTCCTTCTTCTAATTTTGTGCTTTGTTATTGTTTTTCAAGTTCCCTTAAGAATAAAGTTAGATTGTTTATTTGAGTTTTTTTTTGCTTTTTTTGAGACAAGCCTGCAATGCTATGAATTTCCCTCTTAAACTTGCTTTCTCTGGGTTCCAAGGATTTTTTACTGTTGTGTCTTCATTTTCATTTGTTTCCAGGTATCATTTGATTTCTTCATTGATCTTATTGATGATCCATTCATTGTTTAATAGCACGTTATTTAGCTTCCATGTCTTTGTGTGTTTTTCAGTGTTCTCTTTTGTGAATGATATCTAGTTTCATAACATTGTGGTCAGAGAAGATGCTTGATATGACTCCAATCTTCTTAAACTTACTGAGATGTTTTTTTTTCTCCTAGGATGTGGTCTATCCTAGAAAACATTATAAGTGCACTTGAAAAGTATGTACATTTTGCTGCTTTGGGGTGAAATGCTCTGAAGATATCAATTAAATTCATTAGATCCAGTGGGTAATTTAAGGCCTCTGTCTCTTTGTTGATTTTCTGTCTGCAAGATCTATCCTTTGAAGTCAATGGGGTTTTAGAATCCCCAACTGTATCTGCATTTCTGTCACTCTCTACCTTTATATCCATCAATATTTACTTCACATATTTAGGTGCCCTAATGTTGGGTGTATAAATGGGTCATATCCTTTTGTTGGATTGTTCCCTTTATCATTATATACTGTCCTTCTTTGTCTCTTACTATAACTTTGGTTTTAAAGTCTATTTTATCATATATAAGTACTGTTACCCCAGCTTTTTTTCCTTTACATTTGCATGAAATATCTTTTTCCATCCCTTTACTTTTAGTCTGTGTGTATCTTTCTACCTGAGATCTGTCTCTTAGAGGCAGCATATATATGGGTCTTGTTTTTGTATCCATTCAGCTACCCTATGTCTTTTGGTTGGAGCATGTAAGCCATTTACATTTAAGGTAATTATTGATGGATACATACTATATTTTGCTATGTATAGTGTGTGCCCATGTTTCTGGTCCAAACTTGGAGGAAAACAAATTTGTCTTTTAATTTTTAATTCATTTTTATATGTTTATATTTAGATACTTGTTTTTGGTATTATGAAGGAATTTTAGCATTTATTTTTGAACATATTTTGATACAAGAAGTTTTATGTAACAAATACTTACAAAACACAAGAACAGATACAAGGCGCAAGAAATTTTGTGTACTGGTAACAAATTTATAATATTTATATAAAATAGAAGGCCAAGAACTATTCATCACTATTAACATCAGAAGTATCATCTTCTTTAATTTCTACATTACTCATGTCTTCTGAAAAGTCACTTTCCTGATCCTGGTAAATTTCATTATCCTCAGTTTCATTCATAGCATTGCTGATGCTGCATTTTTAAAATGATTTTACACCCACTTCCTTCTTGATGCTATTCCATGATCTTAGGATCCAATCAGAAATCTGATCAATGGATGTTTTCTTCATCCTGCTTGTAGGTGTTAAATAATTACCAGCTGATAGCATCTACAATGTCCACTCTTTCTTCATTAGGTCCTTAAAGGACATATTTACTGACACATGAAGCAGTTGCAGTTGACTGGTTAGCCCAACCAGTATCACAGCAAGTTGGGTTTTCGTCCACTGTGATTGTTTTTGCACTTTGTGTAATTTGGGCTTTGAAATGATCAAAAATAAGCAAAGCTGATTTTTAAATAATCTCCCAAGCCTAAGTGACCAGACTTTGTTAAACCAGATTTTCACTCTTTCTTCATTCATCCATCTTTTTTCATGCACATGGACAATAACTCCACCTAAAATCTTTTCTTTCAGAAAAGTTTTTCTTTGAAAGATGACGACAGGTGGAAGTTTTGTCCCATCTGCACAACAGGCTAGAACAACAGTGAAATGTGTTTTCTCATGACCATTAGTTTTGTCAGCATGGTCTTTGCTCCCTTGACATCCACAGATCTGTTGGATGGCACATCACATGTGTGTGGGACCTCATCCATGTTGGTGATTTGGGACAGCTCAAAGTCATGAGTCTTTCAAAGAATAATAACATAAGAATGAAATTCCAAAACTTGATTATCATAGGCTGTTGGAAGTTTGGGGGCAAGTTTCATTTGTGTCTTCGTGCTCAAACATTTTCTCTTCATAAAGTTAAAGCACCATTTAGTTATCCCTGAGAAATCATCACTGTTTTTTTCTCATGCAATCCTTTTACCCTCTTCTTGTATCATCTTCGTCAAGACAGAGATTGTAGTGCAAAGCTGCTCCATAATCCAGGTCTTGACCTCCTGCTCCACCTCTGGCCACTTTGGAGGTTTCCCTTGCATTGCCTTCTTCTGTCTTAGCATCTGAAGAAGCGTTTCTTCCTCTTGCTTCCACAATTTGATGACACTCTCTGTGGGAGGAGGTACAAAGTGTTTCTCAGCAACTCTGTTGCCAATATTTTTAGCATATTTAATAATTTTAGCTTAAAGCTTGCAGTGTACAAAAACTGTTTCAACAATTTCCAAGGGATTTTCCAATAATTTCTCCTGCCTAAAGTGTATGAAGAGAAATTTTGTACTGTTCACCCTATGGTAATAAAGTCAGCATCACCTATCTTATCAAGTGGATAACAATCAGCATCATCTATCTTACTCTGTGTATAACAATATGTCTCTCTTCTGCTCTTTGTTTCATTTCATTGAATCATTGGCTGAAACTTTGGAAGTTCATAATAAGTTCATTGCAAGTTTGTCATAAATTCAACAAAACTGATTATCATATTCCAGGGTATTATTATGCATACAGATATCATTTCTAGAGTTACACTTTTAATGCATAAGCATAAATAAAAGAATTAAAAACATATATATAGATATGGAATTAGTAGTACCCATGTGTAGTGTGCACCCTAACTTTTCCCTCAAAACTTCAGGCAAAAAAGTGAACTTTATACGTGGCAAAATACAGTGTCATTTTATTGTTAGCCTATTTTCCTCTTTTTTTTTTCTTTCTCTTTTTCTTCTTCTCCTTTTAGCAAGCTCTTTAACATTTGTTGCAATACTGGCCTGGTGTTAACAAAATACTTGAGTTTTTTCTTATCTAGGAAGCTCCTTATTTCTCATTCAATTTTAAATAATAACCTTACTGGGTAAAGTAGCCTTGGTTGTAGGTATTTAGTTGTTGGGTTTTTTTTTTTTAATCACTTTGAATATTTCATTCCACTCCCTTCTGGCCTGAAATGTTTCTTCTGAGAAGTCAGATGACTGTTCTGATTGGTGTTCTCTTGTATGTAACTACCTGCTTTTATCTCATGGCTTTTAGGATTCTTTCTTTGTCCTTAAGTCTTGTCATTTGAATTTTGATATGTCTTGGTACAAGCCTCTTTGTGTCCAACTTGTTTGGGACTCTGTGCTTCCTGGACTTGTGTGTGTTTTCCTTCACCAGTTTAGGTAAGTTTTTGGTCATAGTTTCTTCAAATAAATTATTGGTCTACAGATGAGTAGTTTCATTAGCCTGTTTCCTGTGGTAGAATGTTAAGGGTTTGATTTCCTTTATTCATTTTATCTTCTCTTTGTCCCTTTAAGTCCAAGATAGCAATGTTTGTGGACTGGTATACAATTCTCACAAACATGTGAGCTTTTAGTGAATTTCAAAAGGGTTTACATTATAAGACAGTAACCATATCCACAAACCTTTTTGAGATAGTTTTCTCTATTTTTGGTTTTCGTTGCGATGGCTGAGGGTCTATACCCCAAAACTTCTTACAGGTCCTCTGTGTTGATTAAAATCTGTGAGGCAAAACCTTAATCTCTTCGAAGAGCAGGCATGTGTCTCTAGGAGCTGATATAACCACACAGAATTCTTGTCTTGAATCTGACATTTTCTTTTGATTTTTTTTTTCTTCGAATGAGACTGGTCTGTCCTGACCCAGTGTCCTGACTCACCCACTTCCCTCTCAATTGCTTAATCCTTAATATCTCAGGACAATGAGGTTTTGGTCAGTATCCAGTAGTCTTAGGGACAAGGTCCTGGGTCTATTTACTAAAGAGACATAGTTTTCAAAATAAAGATAACATCTTGCACTTAATTGTGCTTTAATTTTGTTTTTAGGAAAGCATAACAATCGTACCAAACAAATCCTTACAAAATCAGACAGTGACTCCATGGCTGACATCAGAACTTGATTTGGAATGATTAATTACCCTCTACCTTAGCGTCAACCAATAAGTAGAGACCACAACCCTAACTTCTTTAATCATTCAGGAGAAGTGATTTTTCCCTCATATAGTCCATCCCTTGGAAGCTATCAGGGAGCCAGTTCTTTGAGCAATAGCTCACATGTGATTCTGGGCATGGCGCTATCTCCTCAATTAATAAATCCTTATTTTCATGGCTGCAAACTCCTGTCCATGTCTCACTGGACTTTGATACATGCAGACAAATGGACCCCTTCAGTATGATAACACTGATCTTTTGATGTCTCTGAAGTTTTGTAAAAAGTTGTTCAGCTACTAACTTAGCTTTTACCTTATACCACACTTTGAAGTTAATCTCTTTTATATTTTTATTTTTGTATTTAATTTATTTGTATTTTTCCATTACCATTTATACCCTCTATACCCTCTTCCACTTCCACCCACCCCCCACTCCCCTGAAATCACCACACTGTTGCTGTCCATGAGTTTGCATTCTCTCTCTGTCTCTGTCTCTCTCTCTCTCTCACTAATCTCTTAATTTTATTGTCTTTTGCCATCTGGCTAGGCTAAGAATTTCCCAAATAATCAAGTATTAGTTCCTTTTCAGTTAAAAGTTTTTTTTTAAACTCAATTTGTATCTCTCCTCCCACATTCACTATCAGCATCATGAAGAGAACAGAATTACCTTCAATATTTTTTGTGGAAATATCCTCAGCTAATTATCCAGTTTCACCTTTTTATAACCTGTGTTTTCCTTAAACTGTGGGGCAATTTCTGTTAAGGTTTCTGATATAAGGATTTCTCTCCCTTTTGATTCCAATAATACATTCCTTACTTTTTTCTGAACTCTCAACAACAGCACCTCAAATGTCCATATTTCTATTAACAGTCTGATCATGACAATTTGGGTGATACTTAAAGCAATGTAGTTTTTCTCTCTGTGTTCTGCCATTGACCTAAAACTGTCATAAATTATATTGATATTGGTATAGTGTACCTGATAAAATAATCTACCTTTTTAGAAAGTGATTTATAAATATAGCCCTAACATAATGCATACCTATTCTCTTTTTAAAAATAACTTTATGTCTACTACTTCTGGTTATGATAGATATCATAATTGGTAAAGACATTTTTTTGTTTCAAAGCCCAAACTACTTAGGATATCATTCCAAGTAGTGTACTCCAGGCCATCATTAATAACTGGTAAGCTTTGGCATGTGAAAAAAAACTGTTTGTAAAATATTAGTGACTCATTCTTTTCTCTGGCATAATCATTATAATAATAACAAGAAACATGCCTAAAAAATATAAAAACAAAATAGTAAAGATGTCTTACATTAACACTTGGTATAACCTCTCAATTTGAGTCCATATTATTCAAAGAAAAATACTTCCTATAATTTTTAACATAACATTATTCCTTTTATTAAAAATTATGCTCGTTACCAATAACCTTAAACAATACAGGATAATACAAACAATAAACCAATAAACCCCTATTACCTACTACCCAGAAATGAACATTCTGAATGTTTGTTCTAGATCATTTTGGATATCTCTCTCTTTACATGTATGCATAAGGTAATAGGTGAACAGACAGATGGAATAACAAATAAAAAATTCTAAAAACAAAAGGATCACATTTCATATAAAATACTAAATTTTATTTTATCTGAATAATGAAAAAAGAATGACAATAAAATTGAAAGTTACTAGCTACCTAATCAGTCTTTACCTAAGACTTTTTTAAAGGATACTTCTGAAGTAAAATAGAAACCTTTGGAGGGCTTAAAGTCATTTGCTTTTGTTTGGAAATGATTTCAACTTTAGCAGTATTTATGGTCTTCCTGTAATAAAGACAAATAATAAACTCAACTACATATTTGTATACAATCTGGTGTCACATTTTCAGATTTTTGCTAGCTTTAGGTTTATTTTTAGATTGTCAACATGTTTAATACTAATAGTATATTGTGTATTAGGTTTTAGTTATTTTAAACAACTCCATATATACTTTCAGCTCTTGCCATAGAGTTTCCAATGTTTAGGTCTCTATATAACTTTATATCTTGGTTGGTTGAATTTATCCTCAAATAATATTATTTTATTTTCTCCAGAAAAAATGGTTTAAAAAATTTTGATACATTCTTTGCCTCAGATGTTTGTTGACACATTTACTGCCTACAGAAATGTAGCATTGCTGTGAAGAAACCTTAAATTGGTCTAATTTATCAGTGATTCTATCTGGCACTGGAATTTTATCTGATAGAAAGATTTTTAACTATGAATTCAATTTATTTCATAGATTTGGAACTATCCAGGGTATTTATTTCTTCTTGAGTGAGCTTTGTTTTATTTTTCTTCCAGGGAAGTCCACCATTTCAACTAAGTTGTTGACCAATTTAAACTTCGAGTTTATTGTTTTCTTATTTTAGGTTTGGAGTTAATCTGTTCTTATTTTTCTAGTTTCATAAGGTTAATCCTAAGAACATTTACTTGAGAACTTTCTCCTTTTCTAATATAAGTATTTAACTCCATAAATTTCCTTTCAGGTCCTTCTTTTCTTTCATTACACTCATTTTTATGTGTCATGCTGCTGTTTTATTTTTATCTCTCTTTAAAATACTAATATCACTCTTAATATTTTCCATTTTTTGCCAGGAATGGTTCACTTATAATTTTTAAAAAATGTTTCTCATTAAATACTTTACATAGTATTAGTAACCTAAAATCTTCCTCTGTTTTCTAGGGCAACTTTTCTTGTACATTCTTATTATAGCTTTTGTTTTAATTTCCTTCCATATTCTCACTGGATAGATAGATAAATATACTCATACTAATAAATTCATACACACATATATGTTTATCTTGTATATGATAATCTCTCTGTCCTACTACAGTCTTCAGCATTTTAATATGTTACTATGTTGGCTCATGAGTTTTGATCATCAGTTCCTCTTTCACTGGCCATTTGGGAAGTTAGAATTTTTTCTGTATAGAAATAATTCTAATTAACCCGTGGCTTTTCCCACCTAAATTGGCTTATTTTAAATAGGAGTTACTTGTCTGGACTCAACTTTTTCCTTGGCTTTCTCTTCTGACTTGACTTAAACTCTTTTTTTTCTAAAGATTTTATTTATTTATTTTTAGAGAGATGGGAAGGGTAGGAGAAAGAGAAGGAGAGAAATGTCGATGTGCAAGAGATACATCAACCAGTTGACCTGGCCTGTAACTCAGCAATGTGCCCTGACTGGGCATCCAACCAGTGACCTTTCTGTTCATAGGCTGTCACTCAATCCACTGAGCCACACCAGCCAGGGCCAACTTAAACTCTTAACATGAATTATTTGGCCGGAACTTTTAGGATTCTGGCATTTATTTTGTGGGGTATCTCTTCCCTGGCCAAGTTTAGAGGCTTTCTGTGTCCATGTTATGATCTTTCCTTCTTTTGACCTTATTCTCACTGATTCAATACATATTCTTCTCATTTCATATTTGAAATTATTGATATTGATTTTTGGATTTATCATTTTACCTTAGATATAATACTATAATAGCTAATATTAATTTGAGATAATTATTATGTGCTAATTATTACTCTGTCTTGGTCTAAGTTGTAGAAGATAAAACTTAAGAAAGTGGTATTGTGCTCAGGCTTTACTAGCAGTACAATCTCAGCATTATGCATTAGAAGAAAAGGAATGAAAAAGATCAAGAGTAGGGAAAGAACACAAAATGGCTGCAGCTTATAAGGAAACCCAGCTGGCCCCTTAACTTCCCAGGTACAGGCCTTGGGGGAGCCAGCTGTGCATCCATACAAGAGTCTGCAACAAGTGAGAGAGAATGGAGGACTCAGCTTCCACCCCACCCACAACCTCAACAGCAGGTGCAGCCTCCACTCCAGTGACCTTGTCTGCACTGCAACAGATCAGAAATGTAGTAAAAGCTCTGTTGCCATATTTCGGGTCTGGAAAAAATGCAAATGGATTGCTGTTGAATGGGAATGAAAATGTATTTTTAATGGTGGTGTTACAAAAATTCCAAATAAAGAATTGGGGGTCAGATTGTCCTTGCCTGATGGTATTCATTAAGATTCAACAAATATCTGTTTATTTATTAAGGCTGAATCCAATGTAACTCCTAAAAAGACAAAATGTTTTTTTAAGAAAATTTTGAACAATCATGGAATTAAAACCATTTCTCAGATTATCACACTCTGAACTTTAGAAAGAGAATATGTAGTTTGTAAGGCCAGGTTGTGCCTCCTGGGGAGTTTCCACTTCTTCCTTACTGATGCAAGAATCAGGTGGCTCTTATCCTCAAAATTCCAAGACATTTGTGTAAGAGAAAGAAAGTTCTGGTACCTATAAATCTCCAAGCTAAGAATCTTCCCAGGCAGATCAATGAATCTTGTCTTGGCACTGATTTATGATTGTCTTGAATGATGGCACTGTCTTAAACATCTCTAAAACTGGTTCTTACAGCACTCTACATATTGTTCACACTGGCGTGCAGGTTCAGCACTCCATCAAAAACATTGATGCTGTTACAGAAAGGCTTTCACAGATATTCCCTAGAAATGAGAGGGCATGAAACCCTTTTAACTTTATTTTCTATTGTTTATACTATTAAAGTTGCCCCCACTTTTTCTCCATTTGCCCAACTCCACTTGGCCTCCCCCACACCACCACCCCCCACTCCCTCAGAGAATAGCTACACTGTTGTCCATATCAGTGGGTCATGCGTATGTGTTTTTGGCAATCCTGTCACTTTCTTTCATCCAGTTCCCCTTCCCCCTACCCTCTTACAGCTGTTAGTCTGTCCCTCTATCTATGCCTCTATTTCTGTTTTGTTCATTAGCTTATTTTGCTTATTAGATTCCACATATAAGTGAGATCATATGGTATTTGCTTTTCACTGGCTGGCTTATTTAACTTAGCATAATAATCTTCAGGTCCATCCATGCTGTTGCAAAAGGTAAGAGTTCCTTCTTTTTTACTGCTGCATAGTATTCCACTGTACAGATGTACCACAGCTTTTTTATCTACTGATCTATTGACAGACACTTGGAGAGCGAAACTGTTGTATGTGAAGACTGAGAAATTGGTTGCCCTTCATCTTTTCTTCATTCATCAGCAGGGAGGATGAAGCTAAAGGAGTGTGCACTCCTAGTCAGAAGAAAAAAGAAGCAAAGAAAGTTGGAAAACAAGAGTATAATGAAAAGCAAACAGGCTTATGAAACAGGCTAAAAAGGCTACCTCATCCCTAACTACTAGTCGTCCTCAAGTGAAAGACTCCGGACCCTAGAAGAAATTGACTGCCTGCTCAAGCCTGAGAAGAAAGAGACCTTCAGAATAAAAATGCAAAATAAAACGCAAAGTGAATTTGAAGAAGAAATTCCAGCTCTGGCTGGTGTGGCTCAGTGAAGCGAGCAGCGGCCTGTGGACCAAAGGGTTATCTGTTTGATTCCCAGTCACAGTACATGCCTGGGTTTCAGGCCAGATCCCCAGTAGGGGGTATGTGAGTGGCAACCACGCATTGATGTTTCTCTCCCTCTCTTTCTCCCTCCCTTCCCTGCTCTAAAAATAAATAATTTTTTTTTTGAAAAATAAATTCCACTAGAGGTCTCAGTAGGAAAAACTCTTACCAAAGAAAATATGGAGATACAAATACATGCCACAGGAAAGAAGTCTCCAAAAAAGAGTCCTGGCCCTCTCATCCCTCACAGAAAGAAGATACAGGCCTTCCCAGCTTTGGAAACTGGAAAGCAGCAGTCCACAATCCCTGGTAAAGATCCAGGAAAAAAGCCAAGAATCAAAGAAGAGGTGAGGAAGGAAGAAAAGTCTCCAATGGGGAAAAAAGATCCAGGACAGACATCCAAAAACCAGAGGCCTAGTTCTGATAAATCTGTAAGAAAAGCTCCCCACACTCCCAAACAGTGGCCAAAAAATCACAAAGAGCTTTAGTGGACCTAAAAGCAGTGACTTAACCAGAAGCAAGCATCAGAGCTTCCTGGAGAGCTTTTGAAAAATACCTGGGTCCTGACCCTGTAGCAACCTTCTCTAAGAGTGAGGCTTAGGCTTAAGTATGTTTAAAACTTAGGAATGTTACACAGCTGGTATTCACAAGAACTTATAGTTAAATCTATGCAGTGTAACTTCAGCTCTGGACCCCTCTTCTATATCACCTGTTTTTAGTAAGATTCTGTGGAAATTAGACAAAAAAAAATCTTTATCTGCTAGTATTTAATATGAACTTAATTTCAGTCAATCAGGCCCATAAACATATATACAGGCATATCATCAGTATTGACATTGCTACCAAAAAAAAAAAAAAGAGAAAGATTTCTCCTGAATTATATTGCCTTTCTTAGTCCATGTTATTATAAATGATGATTTCTCACTGGCTGAAATTCTTACGAAAATATCTTCATGATTTTTCCCCCCTTTTCCAATGCAGTGTCTGAAAGTGTTCAAACCTCAGACAAGTATGCCCAAAGTCAACATTAGACTCTTCTATTCATCAAAACTTCATTTTCTTCTTCTCTTTAGTAATCATCATTCTGCAACCTTGTCAGCTTCTGCTGGTTATTTTAAGGACCAATTTGAAACATAAAGGTACACACTGTGAAATCCACAAGATGAAGAGAACACACATACAATATCCATACTGTGCATCCCCAAATAACCTCTTTTCAGATCATTTGCACTAGAGAGTGGGTGGGGTTTTAATATATACTTCTAATTACAAATTGCAGCATGTCATGGATCTTCAAGGTGAATATTCAAAACTGTCAAGAGTGCTATATTTCATCTTGAATGAAGTACTCTGTTTATTCAGAAGCTCATATGGAAAAACAGACTGAATTGTGTGACTTGAGATTAGGTACTAAATCTTCAGATTTATTTTATCAGATAAATATAATTGGATCAATGATAAGAATGTTATCACCTTGTTTTCAAATTTTTTTTGTTTTATTCATTTGTGTATAACACCTTTGTTTTAGGGGGATTCAAATTTCTTAACCTTAGTTACTGAAATATGTTTTGTTACCTTTGCTGAAAATGACACATTAATATTAAATTTGTTTTAAATAATTATAATGATATAGACAAAATTATAATTTAAATAAAGTTTAAAGATTGACCAAGATAAAGAAGATCAGACGGTTCTTTAGTTTGTTTTCCTTTTACCAAATTAGAAACTTTGGAGATTATTTCTTTTTAAATTACAAATAAGTTCACTCTCAAAATGTTTTTATTTTTGAAAAAAATCTTATGCAATTTTTAGCTTTCATTTTCCTTAAACATTGAGTAATAGCTTGAATGATCTTAAGTTCTCTCATAATGAAAGGGAGGGTTGTGGAGGGGTAGGAAGTGGTGAAGGTAGAGTTAGGGTGGTAGAACTGGTGTTGGAAGCTTTACTAGTTCTAGGTTTTCTAGCAATAAAAATTTGGATCATGTAAGTATTTAAAGAAATATTCTTTTCTGTGCTAGCAGATTTATAGAAATAAATGATTCAATCAGACATCTAATTCTGGACAAAATTTTGAAAAATATATTCCATAAGTAGCATCACAAGTCTTACAATTAGACTTAGTCATTGTTTTCTGTAGATTTTCATTAAAATTACAAAGTTTAGGAGGATTGAACTATTCTCTGAATATTCATAATCAATTGAGTGTCTGTCATCTTTTGGTCAACATGGAGAGAAGGGGGCTGCTGGGAGGAAGGAACACCAAGTACAGAGAGCTTAGCACTTATGCACGTGAGCATTTACCTACCCCAGAAAGGCTGGAAAGGGAACTTGAGAGTCTTACTCTTTACACTTCTTTGTAGTTATTTTTAAAGTTTCCTCTTTCAGCTACCTGAAAATATATATATATTTTTTATGCATGTGCTGAATGTAGCAAACATTAAGATTGACACTATGAAGAGATAAACTGAAAGTAAATAAAAGTTTTGCCAATATATTAATTGATTTAAATACTTATATTGAAAACAAAAATGCATCTTAAGGACAAGTTAAGTGTTCAGTTTTATCCTTATATAATTGGAGATGGAATTTAAAACAGATTGTTACATGTCTTGGGAAGAGGGCAGAGAGATAGGTGGAAACAGAGTCCATTTCCCCTTGTACACGGGTTAAACATCTAGCCGATCTACTTAGGAACAAAGCGAACAACCAACAGTACCCCATTGTTTATGAAGATAGGAGACCAAAAAGTATAGAGAACATTGAAAAAACAGATGGCAAGGGGATTGCTTCCAGACAAAAATGTCCCTGGCACCAGCACAGGGAGCAGGGCAACTGCAGCCCCAGGCCTGTGCCCACTGGGACTGCCACAGGACTCCTGGGAGAGAACCGAGTTAACAGCTCCCTCCCCTGCCAAACAAGTCTTGAGCAGCACTGAGAGAGACCTGATTGCTTGAAGTCACAGGGAGGGGAATAAGGATGAAGTGGTAAACACACGGAGACTGTGGGTGTCGGCTGTGGAGAGTTGAGAGCTGGGACAGGTGGGGCCGTGACCTGGACAATCCCCTGTCTAGCTGGAGAGGTGGGCTGTATGAGAGGACAGGCCCTTCCTTGTATGGAGTGGCAGGATTGAGCAGGAAGAATTTCTCAACAGGTAAAAGACACTTGGAGGCACTTTCGGGAATTCTCCTGCAGCAACAGCTCGTCTCCTCTCCACTCAGTAGCCCAGTGCTCCCTCAGGGGTGTGGGGGGTATCAAGCTTAAATCCAAAGCACTCAGAGAATACAACTGGGAGGGACCAGAGATCACAGGCACCAAGGAGAGCGTGCATGATAGAAGGGCCTTGCGCCTGCACACCCATAGCCCAGAGGAGGGTGAGTGCCTGAACCTGTGGGTCCAGGGGCTGCTGGAGAGCTGGGCCAGAAGCTGCCTGAGTGCTGGTCACAGACAGAGAAGAGCTGGGCTAGGCCCCCTGACTTGGCTACAGACAAAAAGACCAGCAAAACTGGCTTAACCAGTTTGAAGCCAGCAGGGTTGTTCTCTCTCTCTCTCTCTCTCTCTCTCTCTCTCTCTCTCTCTCTCTCTCTCTCTCAAAAGTAATTCTTTATTATCATTTTTTAAATTATTTTTTCTTTCTTTTAACACATTGTTCCTCTCTTTCCTTCATTCTTGTTCTACTCCTTCTTTCTCTCCCTTTATATCTCTTCTTCCTTCCATGTTTTTTTTTTTTTTTTAAATCCCCACAAGTGAGACAATAAACCTGCAACTGTGAAAACCATGGGTTGGACCCAAAGAGGGGGCATCCCAACAGCTGAGACAGTGAAACAAATTTCACTTTGCTAGTCCAGAGAACTTTCAAGTTATTGTATATTTGTATTATTATTTTTTTCATTATTCTTACATCACTCATTTTATTAGTATTTTTGTATCTCTCTTCTCTATGTTTAGTCTTCTTCACTTGACTGGTTAATTTGCATTGTTTGACTGGTTTCCCCTTGTTCTATCTTTCATAGTGTATTGTTAATTAACTGTCTTTCAATTCACTTGTGTCCCATTAGCACACTACTTTAGGACCTACACTCCCTATTCTAGTTATCCGGATCACATAGATTCTGTCATATGATTGTTGCTCCATTGCTATTGTAAATAATAGCTGTTCCATACATTTGTAAATAATATACAGAACCCCTCCCGGATCTCAGCCCACTTCACTATTTCCTGAACTTTATTACTGGTGTGGTTAACTCTACTCTCTCACACATTACACCTATTTTCAACCTTTACTCTCAATTTACCTCATAATCTGAGCTCCCACAAGCTCAGCTTTCTAGATCCAACTCACAATCCTTCACCCACACACACAACAAGAGTCTTATCTTTTTCCACCCTTTCTAAAGACTGGCTAGGTGGGTGAATTATCATGGTTAACAGTATACATATCCAAAGGATCTCCTATCTCTTCTCTAAAGGCTGGTACTTTAAATATCACATAATGCACACTTGCTGTCTTAAAACATGTTGCCTTCCCCCTACAACCTATCACAAAAAAAGAGTAGGCAGAAGCTGTGAACACCAGGATACCTCCTGAAATCGGAAACCCACCAACAAAGGAACCACCAACAGCTAAGAATAGAAGAAGGTGAAGGAGGGAGTGGAAGTCACATTAAGTCAACCCAGGACCTATCTGGAAATAAAAGTAAATAGTGAAGAAATTACTAAGAACAAACAACTAAATAAGAGCAAGAAGAAAAGTCTCAAAACTGTGTACACATGGAAGAAGCAGCTCCAAAACAACCTGCCCACACCTGCACAACAGAAACCAAGAGGTGGGAGACAGACTGACCCTCAGATAACCAGCTGGGGGGAAGGACCCACAAAGAAAGACCCCAAAACAACCAAAAACCAAAGACATACACAAAGCCAACATAAACCACAGCCCAAGATCAGTAATATTGGGAGATCAAGGAGACAGTCCCACTGAATTTCACAGTTATTCTACCACAGAAGTTTATGCCATAAATCAAGAGAGTCAGAACAGAGCAACTTAAGAAGCAGAGGCTAACAGCAAGAGTCTCACAAACACTGGGAAGCCAAAGAAAAAATCCCCAAATGAGGGAAAGGAGGAAGTCTCAGAAACAATGTTAAAGAAAAAAGAGGCAAGTCAACTATCAGATATTGAGTTCAAAGAATTGGTCATAAGGAAGCTTAATGAGCTCACACAGAATTACAAAAAACTACAGGGAAACTGCAATGAACTGACTGGAAACTATATCAACATGAAAAAGGAAATAGAAACTATCGACAAGGGCTGAGAGGAAATGAAGAATACAATTTCTGAACTGAATAACACACTAGAAGAAATGGAAAGTAGGCTCGGTGAAGCAGAGGATTGCACCAGTGAACTGGAGGACAAGGTAGAAAAAAACACCCAGAAAGAGCAAGAAAAGGAAAAGAGGCTCAGAAAGAATGAAGAGGGGTTAAGGGAAATGCTGGACAACATGAAACGTAATAATATCCATATAATAGGAATACCAGAAGGAGAAGAGGAAGAGCAAGGGAGAGAAAACCTGTTTGAAAAAAGTAATGATGGAAAATTTCCCTAATCTGATGAGAGAAAATGTCACCCAAATCCAGGAAATACAGAGAGTCCCAAGAAAGAGGAACCCAAAGAGGCCCACTGCAAGACACATCAAAATAAAATGGCAAAATTCCAAGACAAAGAGAGGATCTTAAAGGCAGCAAGAGAGAAACAGGAAGTAACATAGAAGGGAACCCCAATAAGGTTAGCCACTGACTTCTCAATGGAAAAGCTCCAAGCCAGCAGAGAAAGGCAAAAATATATTCCAAGTAATGAGAACCAGAGGCCTGCAACCAAGACTACTTTACCCAAGAAGGCTCTCAATTAAAATGGAAGGCCAAATAAGGAGATTCCCAGACAAAAGAAGTCTAAAAGAATATACCTCCACCAAACCAGCGCCACAAGAGATGCGAAATGGGGTGCTTTAAGGAAAGCAAGGAAAAGAGAGAGAGAGAAAGAGAGAGACAGAGAGAGAGAGAGAGAGAGAGAGAGAGAGAGGGAGGGAGAGAGAGAGGAACACAGGTACAAAAAATGGCAATGAGTAAGTTCCTATGTATAATAACCTTAAATGTAAATGGATTAAATGATCCAATCAAAAGACATACAATAGCTGAGTGGATAAGAAAGCATAACCCACACATATGCTGCCTACAAGGAACCCACCTCAGGACAAAAGACCTACACAGAATGAAAGTGAAGGGCTGGAAAAAATTTTCTAAGAAAACAAACAGGAAAAACCCAGGATAGCAATACTCATATCAGACAAAATACACTTCAAAAAAAGTGCCACAAAGAAAGACCCAGAAGGTCACTACATAATTCTCAAAGGAAGAATCCACCCAGAAGACATAAACATTGTAAATATATATACACCCAACACAGGAGCACCCAAATACATAAAGAAAATCTTGGAGGACTTTAAGAAAGATATTGACAGCAACACTATTATAGTAAGGGACTTTAACACCCCACTGTCAAAAATGGACAGATCTTCCAAACAGTATATCAACAAAGATATTGTGTCACTGAACAATACCCTAGATGAAATGGATGTAACTGATATATATATAGAGCCTTTCATCCCAAAGAAACAGAATACACTTTCTTTTCAAAAGCACATGGAACATTTTCAAAGACAGACTACATGATAGGACACAAAACAAGCCTCAACAAGTTCAAGAAAATTGAAATCATATCAAGCATTTTCTCTGGCCACAAGGGACTAAAACTAGAAACGAACCTCAAGGAAAAAATCCCCAAACCCTCAAAATCATGGAGACTGAATAGCATGCTATTAAACAATGAATGGGTCAAGAATGAGATTAGAGAAGAAATTGAAAAGTTTCTGGGAACAAATGAAAACAAACTCAGAACAATCCAGAACCTATGGGATGCAGCAAAGTCCATCCTGAGAGGGAAGTTCATAGTGATACAGGCCTACCTAAAAAAAATAGAAACATTTCAAACAAAAAACCTAACCCTACACCTACAAGAACTAAAAGAACAACAAAAAAGACAACCCAGAACAAAAACAAGGAAGGAAATAACCAAGATCAGAGCAGAATTAAATGACATAGAGACTAAAAGCACAATTCTAAAGATCAATAAATGCAGGAGCTGGTTCTTTGAAAAGATAAACAAAATCGACAAGCCCTTAAGCAGGCTCATCAAGAAAAAAAGAGAAAGGACTCAAATAAACACAATCAGAAATGAAAGAGGAGAGACTACAATTGATACCTCCAAAATGCAAAGGATTGTAAGAAATTACTACGAAGGACAGTATGCCAAGAAACGTGAAAAACTAGATGAAATGGACAAATTTCTAGAAAAATATAACCTTTCAAACCTGACTGAAGGAGAAGCAGAAAGCCTGAACAGACCAATTACACCTGATGAAATTGAAACAGTAACCAAAAAGCTTCTGACACACAAAGGCCCTGGACCAGTTTGTTTCACAGGAGAATTCTACAGAACATGTAAAGGAGAGCTAACGCCAATCCTCCACATATTATTTCAAGAAATTCAAGAAGATGGAGGACTCCCAAACTCTTTTTACGAAGCCAATATCATCCTAATACCAAAACCAGATAAAGCCACAACGAAGAAAGAAAACTTCAGGCCAATATCGTAGATGAACATAGATGCTAAAATCCTCAACAAAATATTGGCAGAATGTATCCAGCAATAATTAAAAAGATCATACACCATGGCCAAGTGGGATTTGTCCCAGGGATGCAAAGATGGTATAATACTCTCAAATCAATAAATATAATACATCACATAAACAACAACAAAGACAAAAATCCTATGATCATATCAAGAGATGTAGACAAAGCTTTTGATAAGGTTTCACACCCATTAATGATAAAGACACTCAGCAAAGTGGGAATAGAGGGAGCATTCCTCAACATAATAAAGGCCATATATGAGAGACCTACAGCCAACATCATACTCAAAAGACAAAAACTTATAGCTTTCCCAATAAGATCAGGAACAAACCAGAATGCCCTGTCTCACCACTCCTCTTCAACATAGTATTGGAAGTCCTAGCCACAGCAATCAGACAAGAAAAAGAAATAAAAGGCATCCAAATTGGAAAGGAGGAAGCAAACTCTCACTCTTTGCAGATGGCATGATAGTGTGCATAGAAAATCATAGAGACACCACCAAAAAACTACTCGACCTAATAAATGAATTTGGCAAAAGAGCCTGATACAAAGTCAATTCTCAGAAATCAAAGGCATTCCTGTATACCAACAACGACACAGCAGAAATAGAAATCAGGAAAAAAATCCATTTCATATAGCAACAAGAAAAATAAAGTACCTGGGAATATACCTAACCAAGGAGGTAAAAGACCTATTCTCAGAAAACTACACAACAATGAAGAAAGAAATTAAGGATGACACAAACAAATGGAAGCACAGACCATGCTCATGGATTGGAAGAGTTAACATGATCCAAAAGGCCATACTACCCAAAGCGATTTATAGATTCAATGCAATCCCTATTAAAGTACCCATGACACATTTCATAGATAGAGAACAAACATTTCAGAAGTTTATATGGAAACATAAATGACCCCGAATAGCTACAGCAATTTTGAGAAAGCAAAACAAAGCAGGAGGGATCACAATACCTGATATCAAACTATACTACAAGGCCACTGTCATGAAAACAAACTGGTACTGGCATAAAGACAGGCACATAAACCAATGGAACAGAACACAGAGCCCAGAAATAAACCCAGATCTCTGGTCAATTAATATTTGACAAAGGAGGCAGGAGCATGAAATAAAGCAAAAATAGCCTCTTTAACAAATGGTGTTGGGAGACCTGGACAGCTACGTGCAAAATAACGAAACTCAATCACCAACTTACACCATACACAACAATAAATTCAAGGTGGGTAAAAGACTTAAATATAAGTTGTAACACCATAAAAGTCCTACAGGAAAACATTGGCAGGAAAATCTCAGACATTCCACCCAGTAACATCCTCACAGACATGTCCCCCTTAAAGCATGTGACATAAAGGAAAGAATAAGCAAATGGGACTTCATCAAAATAAAAAAAAGCTTCGTCATACCTAAAGAAAACAGCATGAAAATGAAAAGAGAACCAACAGTATGGGAAAACATATGTGCCAATGATACCTCAGACAAGGGTTTGATCCCAAAATATATAAAGAACTCACACGACTCCATTCCAGGAAGACAAACAACCCAATTAAAAAATGGGCAAATGACTTGAACAGACTTCTCCAAGGAGTACATACAGAGGGCCCAGAGACATATGAAAAGATGCTCAGCATCACTAGCCATCAGGGAGATGCAAATTAAAACCACAATGAGGTACCATCTCATACCAGTCAGAGTGGCCAACATAAAGAAATCAACAAACAGATGTTGGAGAGGATGCGGAGAAAAGTGAACCCTAGTACATTGTTGGTGGGATTGCAGACTGTTGAAAACAGTATGGAATTTCCTCAGAAAACTAAAAATGGAACTGCCTTTTGACCCAGCAATTCCACTGTTTGGATTATACCCCCAAGAAGCCTGAAACACCAATCCAAAAGATCCTATGTACCCCAATGTTCATAGCAGCACAATTTACAATAGCCAAGTACTGGAAGCAACCTACGTGGCCATCAGGAAATGAATGGATCCAAAAACTATGGTATTTTTACCCAATGGAATTCTATGCAGCAGAGAGAAAGAAGGAGTTTATACCCTTTGCAACATCATGGAAGGAACTGGAGAGCATTATGCTAAGTGACATAAGCCAGGCCATTAGGGACAAATACCATATGATCTCACCTCTAACTGGAACATAATCAACAAAAGAAAAAAGCAAACAAAACATAACCAGAGACATTGATAGTAATAACAATCTAAACATAGCCAGAGGGGAAGGTTGAAGGTAATGTGAGGAGAAGGCGAGAAGGGTTTTCAGGAACTAGTATAAAGGACACATGGACAAAACCAAGGGGGAGGGTGGAAGCAGGGGAGGGAGGTGGTTTTGGCTGGGGGAGGGTAGAGGGGTGGGGTAAAAATGCAGACAACTGTGTTTGAACAACAATAAAATAATTTAAAAATTGAAAAAAATAAGTTAAGTATTCCAGGCACAGAATCGTGTTATTATATTATTATTCTACTTTTATGAGTACCTATATGTGACAAATTCATAGAAAGGAAAATAAAGTCATGAAATGCTGGGAGAGGGGATAAACTATAATTATTATCGAATTGGTATAGAGCTTCCATTTGGGGTGATGAAAAACTATGTAAATATGCTTATTATAACTGAATTGTTTAATTAAAATGGTCAAGATGGAAAATCTTATGGGTATGAATTCTGTTCATGAAGTATCCAGCCATGTAACATACAAAGAGACATTTATTTATAAAAAATAAATTTTGAGTTAATTAAAAAAAAAAAGATTGTTACAAATAAGGATTTAAAGTGAAAATGTCAACTCAGCATAACTTTTGTCCTGAGATAGCACCATCTTTTAAGTGGAATCATCTGTAGAGCAGGAGTTAAGGGAGAAAGATGGAGGAGTGGAAAGGAATGTTTTCTGATAAATCAACTACAGACTCCACATGAATCATCAAATTTAATATTTGAAAGATTAATGAAGCAATAAGTAATGCCAAATGCACTTTAAGGAAAATATCTGTTGAAATGATATTAATGGTATGGCAGAATATAGCAAGGTGAACCACAATGATAATATTAAATTACCCCAAGAGGTTCCTGAGTCAGAATCCCCATACAGAAATCTGCTTGCCAACTGTCGTTCCTTTTCCCATTGGTTTAGTTAAGGGTTGAAGTTCTTCTTGAAGTTTCTTTTTTAATCATCAGATCCCGACCTTACAGTTTTCACTGACTACTTTCCTTCAGGCTGTCTTTGCTCCTATCAATTTAGGATTTCTAGGGAATTAGTCTTCTTTGAAATGCATATTCCAGGCTTGAAATGCTGGCATATGTATACTGTGGAGTAATCGTGGAGGCCAAATGTTTAATTACACATGACAGCTGGAGCTGTAGGGGTCCAAGGCGTGCTGGAAGGTGGTGTAGGCCCATGCAGCCTTCAGACAAGGAACAGACTTCAGATATATATTTCCACATGTTAGCCACAACAGTTGGTTTTCAGTATTATCAGCAACAGCTTTAACCTAAGTCCAACAATTCAAACGTGAATGTGTTTAAGTAAAAATAAAAGCATTTTCCTCAAAACCTAACCATACATGTTTACCACAAATGGAACTGAAAATTCTGGAAACCCTTTTATTCTCTGTAATGATCTTGAAAATGAACACAAAAAACCCACATTGGCTTAAAAAAAATCAAATGATATAAGACAGGCTGTAACTCATAGGTCCACATTATCAAAGACTTAGTAATGAAAAAAAAACTTTCATTGAAAATGTTGTGGGCCACAATCCATTAAATTATTACTAATGTATGCTCATCTTCTTGCAAGTTACACATTACCGTATCTCTAAGGCTTTTATATAATCGTAATAGGTGAAGTAATGCAAATATAATCAGAACATATATGTTAAAACACATTTTAATAAAAATTTCTCTTAGATGTATTGACATGGAAAAATTGCCAATAGCCGTTTCTCCTCAAATATAACTCCTTGAACTTCATTAGATGATTGTGGGACATTACTTGATAGTAAAAATAGTGATGGCTCAGTTTCCACCATTGTCTTATATACTCATGTGCTTCCTTTAATCCTGATAACCAATCTCTCTACACTCTAGGAGTTTGGTACTATTTGGGTCCTTATTTTACAAATGAGAAAATACAACAAGTCCACATACACTAAGAAACTTGCTGAGGTGCCCTGGACAGGTAGCTCAGTTGGTTCTAACATGGTCCTCATATGCCAAGACTGAGGGTTCGATCCCTGATTAGGGCACGTACAACAATCAACCAAAGAATGCATAGATAAGTGGAAAAGCAAATCAATGTCTCTCTCTCTCTCTCTCATTCTCTCTCTTCACCCCATACACCCTCTCCGTCTCTCCAATAAATAAATAAAAAATAAAAATAAAACTTGTTGAGGTAACCAAAAAAAGTGGCAAGGCTGCATTTCCAGAGGCCAAATTTCTTTATAACTCCATGTCATTTAATCTTAGAGATAAATACTATATAACCTTTAGTATTCATCTATCTCATATTTGCTAATAAAATGAATTATTTGAAGTGTGTGTGTAATAATAGTTTATAATGTCACCTATCCAAGGTAGGTATTTAAATGTCTGAATGTTTATACCACGTGATCTCAAAACAATGAATCTGATTTGATTACTTTAACTCTGTAACTATTATACAAAGAAGGAATAGCCATCTAAGGTTGCTTTACATAGTATAGGAGTTCAAGGAAATAATTTAAACAAGCCAAACAAAGAATCCAGATGTGGTTTAAATTCTCTATGGTGAGAAAACAAAACACATGTAAAATGGAGAGTCAATCAATAGGGTTGAGTAATAATTCTGAGGTAGTCAAACCCTACTTTCACATTTTTTATTAGGAAATTTTATCATACATCAAGAAATTTTATAGAAATCAGTGAAATCCTGAATGCTTCTCTTCTTAAGTGTAACTATATGTAGGACTTAGCTTTGGTGGGCTACTAAGAGTCGCACTATCTCCATTCTGCTATATTTACCAGCCTGAGTCTTGCTAACAAGGCTTTCTTTTATTTATTTTATTTTATTTTTATTTTTTTTAATTAATTAATTAATTTTTATTCAGTTACAATTGTCTGCATTTTCTCCCCTTCCCTCCACCCCACCCCAGCCAGTCCCACCTCCCTCCCCCACCTCTACCTTCCCCCTTGATTTTGTCCTTGTGTCCTTTATAGTAGCTCCTATAGACCCCTCGCCCCACTATCCCCTCCCCACTCCCCTGTGGCTATTGTTACAATGTTCTTAATTTCAATGTCTCTGGTTATATTTTGTTTGCTTTTTTCTTTTGTTGATTATGTTCCAGTTAAAGGTGAGATCATATGGTATTTGTCCCTCACCGCCTGGCTTATTTCACTTAGCATAATGCTCTCCAGTTCCATCCATGCCATTGCAAAGGATATAAGCTTCTTCTTTCTCTCTGCTGCGTAGAATTCCATTGTGTAAATGTGCCATAATTTTTTGATCCACCTATTTGCTGATGACCCAGCAATTCCGCTGCTGGGATTATACCCTAAGAATCCTGAAACACCAATCCAAAAGAACCTATGCACCCCAATGTTCATAGCAGCACAATTTACAATAGCCAAGTACTGGAAGCAACCTAAGGCTTTCTTTTAATGAAGTGTGGGTTAGTATCTGGTGGTTTAGAAACAAAACTATTATTTTATTAATTTTTAATGAGTTTGTATTCCCTCTGCAGTACAAGCTAAAAGAGAACAAGATGAGTATGAGCAGTGGAATAACCCTGTGAAGAATTGGAAAGACACCTTCTCTAGTCATTTCATAATAGAATAAAGGTAAATGACATTCTGGCACTGTTTGCAATGCATTTGGCAATCACAGTTTGGCATCAAATTTCAGAGCTTACTACAAAATGAAGCATTTAATTAATTTTAAATAGTAGAAAACTATGCATTTATTCATTTTCCAACTCTAAAAGTATAAAAATATTATACTCACTTCCAATCATAATACATAACTTTTAAATATATTCCATTTGTGTAATTGTACTGTGGCCAGCTGATATTTAAAGCTTTATGGGAAATTATTTTATACAGGAAATTGTTTTTGTTTAAATCTTTCCTTCTTTTTGGAGTTTTTACTATGTGGGCATTTGCTTTATTTTAAAATTAGGTTTTAAAAGAAATTAATGGTAAATTAAGAATAAATGAAATATAGTTTGAATTTTACTATGTACCTTAGGTAAAGTCACCTCTTTGTTTTGTACCAATAACAGGTAAGTCTTTTGATGATGACTTTCTGTACAGTCTGTGGGAACCTCAACCAGAAATGTTGCCTGATATGGGGAATGAGAGATTGAAAAGCATTTTATTGGACAAACGATGATGAAAGAAATTAATTTTAAAAGGTTTTATTCTCCAGACATTATTGTCCTCAAAAAGGATAAAACTGTTTTTCTAGTTGCCAGGAATTGAGATTCAAACCATGAAAAACCATCGCCATTTCTAATTTGATCTAGCTTACATTGGAACAAAAATCAAAAAACAAACATGCCTACCAAAGTTTTACTGTACCATGAACAGTGTTAGAAAAATAGTCTGATAAAAATGGAAAATAAGGAAAGTCATTATCAGGTGGGCAGACCTTTCAGAAAAAAAGCCTGACCTTGCAAATTCAATCTAGATAAGTTTCGGTTCATTTTAAGAAAGTAAATATTTAGTAGTTATCTAGGTAAAGTTTATAATATCTAGCAAAAAGTTTATGTTTATAATAACTAGTTAACAAATTTGAGTACTTTAGGTCAATCTCTCCTCCCTAATTTTTCTTGTAAATTATCCAGATCTTACTACAGATTACCAGAGTAATGTAGTCAAAATTAAAGGTATGATCTCAGTCATCTAGTTAGAAGAATTAAACAGTGCTGCCTGGAGGTTCTCATAAAACTATCACTTCATACAGACAGTCTCCATATATCACCACTGTAGTTCATTTGCTTATAGCATATGTACTTCATGATAAATAACTCTACCTCTTGATAAAAATTTGTGTAATAAATGTGCTGGATACATTTTAATTCTGTACATGTAATACTTGAGTATATAAAAATAAAGCTGATTTTATTTTTTTTTAATTTGGGCAATAAAATTTAACATCCACTATTTGGGTGTTAACATCCACTATTTGATGTATAATGAATATACATCAAAAATCATTAGCAGAGAACATAATTGTTATCAGTGAAAAATTAGTTCCTGTGATGTCACAAGGAAAAGAATTTTCTGAGACTCACAGGAGGTTGTGGCTCCATGGTGATCTTAACTGATGATATAAAATTAAGGGATTACCCCTCTGGACTTCCCAATGTCCCATATTCCCACCATAAAAAATCTCAATCTTGTCTTCAGTAGGGACAACATAAAAAACCTGTGTCCATAATTTCTGCTCCAGATTAAAGCATAGTCCAGCATCCAGCTAGCTTAGTGTGTGTTTCCAGCTCCAGTCCATTGTTATCCTGTGGTATCAGCCTCCCTCATGGAGCCTGAGTATGGAGCCCATATGTCCATGGGCTACTTGGCTATGGATAGAGGATGCCTGAATTCATTTTGTGAGTGCATGTCACAAGCAAGAGAGAGCAAGAAAGAGAAAGAGAGCTTAGTCCTTACAGAGCCCACAATATCTGCTATAGGCCGCAGTAGCCACTAGACCTACATGGTCATGTGCTCCCAGGTGAGAAAGTGCACAAACAGAGTGAGTGTGTTACCAGATGCAGGGGAGAGAGAGAGAGATTGTGCTTCTTTGTAGTTTTCAATTGACTAAGTCACTGCAAAGGATCAATCAGAGAAAGAAACAATTGGAGATCATTCTGTTTTTCAAGCATTATAGTAAATTATCTGAAAAATAATAGTGTTATATACACAGAATCTGCACAACCAAGGGTAATTGTGCGTGTGTGTGTGTGTGTGTGTATAATGAGACTGAATTGGAGATATGTAGAGGACATAGCATTGCAAAATGTAATAACTTTGGAGTAAAACAACATTTTATCTTTATTCTATCACTATCAAGCTAAGGATACACTAGAATTTTGGCAAGTCACTTACTCTCTCTGACTTGCTTTGCATATCTGTGCAATAAAAGACATAAATGGTTACCATTCAGAGTAATTTTTTCCCTCATTGGACATAACCTGCTAGGTTTGGGGGCAATCAGCACAGTTAATCTTACTATTTCTCTGGCATAACTGAAGATCCTTTTCAGATTATTTTCTCTGTGGTCCAACCAAGAGGGTATCATTTCATTTTATTTTTTTAAGGAACTACTATAAAGGACACATGGACAAACCAAGGGGGAGGGTGGAAGCAAGGGAGGAAGGTGGGTTTGGCTGGGGTAGGGAGTGGTGGGGAGAAAATGCAGACAACTGTAATTATTGAACAACAATAAAGTAATTTTAAAAAAAAGAGTAAGGGAAGGATGTTGCAGATCTAGCGAACAGCAGGAACGAAGGCTCTGGGGTGGGAAAGAATGTGGTGTCTTCCAGGAACTGCCTCATGGTGGGACAGTGGCCTGACATGAGGATGCAGAGATCATTCTGAGGGTGGTGTATGCCCTCTGGGAGTTTTTCTAACTACATCTATGCACTCAGAGGTGTTCATATAAAAATAGAGTACACAATAAATATCTTTCCAAGTTTGAAAAAGCCCCCAAAACTCTATTTATTTATTTTCAGAGAGAAGGGAAGGGATGGAAAAAGAGATGGAGAGAAATATCAATGTGAGAAACAGCAATTCCTTCACGGACTGGGGATCAAACCCACACTTCAGGCGAGTGCCCTGACTGGGAATGAAAATGGTGACCTTGCCCAGTACAGGGCCATGCCCAGCCAACTGACCACACTGGTAGGGGCTACATTTCACTTTAGTGTGAAATGATCGAGAAGAAGCATAATCCCCTCTCCTTTTCTCTGGCTGCAGTATTCACTCAGCCGCCACCATGACTATGATTGTATAGGAAGTGAATTGTAGGCAGTGATAGGCTTTGGACTTCACTGCTTTCACTTCCAAAGAAGGATGGTTTGCTGGAGAAGGACTTTCCTTTGGATGTTCCCTTCACACTGAGTTAGTTCTCCTCTCTCAGCTTCCTTCTTAGACTCTCTCTACCCCTCTCTTCTTGTTATTCAGACTCACTAGCCAACCCCCCAACCTTAAAACTTCACACTGTTAATGGAAGGATGCCTTCAGTCTTGGTTCCTTCCTGAGTCCCCAGTATTGAGCATCCCAGACCTCAGCCTAGGAAGCAAAGATTCTTGCACTGTCTGAACACAGTCTCACTGAACCAGAATTCAAGTTCTCCAACCATTAATAGATATGAGAAATGTGGGCCTGATGGTTCCTTCATTCAGTGAGTCATTGAAAAGGCACACTATTTGAAAAACTTAACTTTTCTTAAGTCAATAAACCCTTTTGGACAAACAGGCACCTATTTTCAGGTGAAAAACTTTCATTAATCATTTGGAGACCTGGTCATGTCCAGTGCACACACTCAGAAACAAAACTAAATTGCTCTTCTGGTGGCACCAGCTCCTGGTCAGTTTTATTTAGTCAGTATTTCCCTTGCCCATCCAGGGTGGGAGATTGTCAGTTTTTTCAGCCACTATTGTAGGGTGCAATCACACATGAATATATCAAAAAGTGTTGAACAGATGAGATATTGTTATTATAGAAATAAGGCTAGTTTTCAGTGTATTTCCTCAAATCTAAGATGCCATCACTGTATAATATACATCATCGTTACATGAACCAGTAAGACAGAAAAACAATGCTGCTATTAACTATGATAAAACAGTGATTTTAAAATATATCCCACTTTTAGAATTGTTGAAATAAAATAAACTATACATCTTGGAATCTGTGTAAGATAGCAAATAAGAGAAATACACATTTACTCAAAGGGATAATATCAGAGTAAATTTAAATGGGATATGAGCATCATTTCCTAACATGTAACACAATACTACTACTTTACTACTGTATAGATAATTAAGAATAATTCTAATATGTTATCCCTGAGGATACTAATAAGGTATAGATAAGAATCATAAGTTGCAACTCTTTAAAATTATAATAAAATGAAAGTAGAAAAAGAACTTCAAGTAACATGGCCATGGATTTACTAGAGAATATTAAAAGCATTTGAAATTTTAAGGATGGTTTTAAAAGTAATGTATTTAGACAGCATCATTCCTTTTCTCAAGAATTTTATGTTTCTTTAGAGATAAATGAATGTCTTACATTTTATTTTCTTTATTTTTCAAGTGAGGAAAATAATTTCATCTCTATTTAGGCTAGGAACCCATCTTTAATATTGAAAAAATCCTCACTAGTTTCTTTGAAACCATTAAACACATAGTGAAATATTTTTACCCTAAGAAGTGAGTATTGGCTGGGTGTTTGGGATCCTGTGTTTGTGAGTTCAAGGAATTCTAGCCTGGCTTCTAATTTACTACAGATTCAGAAATATATGTGCTGACCTATATGCCCAGCTCAACAGACCAGTATTTAAGAAAGAGCACAGGAAGTAACTCAAAGAACAAAGCTGCGACACCTGTCTGGGTCACTGTTGACCCATCATGCTTAACTAAATTTTCAGTGATCTCTGACCCCGATTTCTGCAGTTCCACAGGGATTTATATCTTTCATCCCACAAATCCTACACCTGCTTTGAATTAATGAAACAAAACTCAACTTTGTTATCTGATGAAATGAGGAACTAGAACCATTGAGACAATTGTTTTATTATTGTATTGACAAATTATCCTATTAACAACTGGCTACTACAAAAATCAATTAAAATATTGGCTGAGAAATTAGATTATGGTTGGATAAATAGAAGTGGGAATTAAATTGTGAGTTAATAGATTTTTAAAGTATCATTCATAAATTAACAACAACCAGATCAAAACCAGAAATTTGTACTGAAAATAAGAAATCCATATTATAACCTAGCATATGGAGCTGTTCAGTATTTAGTTTCATTTTATTTATACTGATGTAATTCTCAGGACATACATGAATATAAATGCTTTACTTTACTTCCTACAATGTACATTTCTAAATATTTCATTTCTAGTGATTCCATACTATTTGATAAACTACCTTTTAAAATATTTAATATGTGAAATGAAAAAAATTGGATCTTTAAACCTTTGGCCATAAAACTATGATTCACTCCTTTGCTTACTTACTTCAGTGACTGCTTATTCATTTAAAATATTGAGATAGACTCCATAGTCAAGGAACTTTAAGAATGAATAATATTTTGACCTTAGGAATCAAAAAGAATTGTCTTTTGGCAGAAGGAAAGTTTTACTTTCTAAAAATCAATGATCTCTTGGCATTTAATTCTGCCCTCTAAATACTCCTCTTAAACTATACTTTAATTAAAAGTAAGTAGAATTAGGTATGTTCTCTAAAGTCAACATTGTGCTTTATATGTTTAAGAATAGTTTAATAGAACCTTGAAGTATACATTAGGAAATAATTTTAAAAACCATTCAATGAGAGACAATGAAATATTCAGGATAAAACTACATTTCTTCCAAAGTATATAAATTTTAATGGCATTAAATCTATCAAACAACTGGGTATGTGTTGCTTTGGAGGGTGAAGGAAATTAATTTCACTTTGTCCCTGATGCATTACACATGAAAGAAATTTAGAAATATATAACATTAAAATAAAAAAAGAGAAGAAAGAATAATTTTACCACTGAGTATGTTCTAATTGGTTCATAAAGTTGTCAGTATGTTATCTTTGGCTATAAATAGGATAGCTGATTGAAGAAAGCAGACATATGTCTAAATGGTACCTGATCTCTGTCATTCAAATAATAGATTTTTTTTCTCTTGAAAGATATCATCAGTTAGTTCTGAGGAGATAATATTGATAATCAAGTGAAAGAATAATCTATAAACAAGGAAAAATAAAAAGGGAAGTTAGAACAATTGTACTCCATTGTATCTCTGAATAGGTCTGTTTCACTCCCAAGAGTATGGGGACACTAACTTGAATTTAAAAAGTAACAATAAAATGCAGAGAAATAAGGAGACCCAGAAACTACAAAATGATGTATAACCCAAATCCAAGCTACAACTTATAAACCTAAAATAACCACAATAAAACTGATTGTTAATATATAATGCATCTGATTAATACTTTCTAATTGTATGCACAGTGCTTCTACATATATCCTTTCCTGGTTCTTTTAAAAACTTCCTTTCTTTTGTTTCATGAGTCTGAAATTATTATCTAAGCAAATATTTAAACATTAGACATTTGGTTTTCCTATAATTTTATAGGATTATGAATGTAGAAGAGGCATCCTATCACCTTCTTTGAACTCTATTCTAACTATTGCCCCTTAGCCAGGTTTGGTGGTTGGCTAATTGATGTCTGATTCCCATGAACTCAGTGTGATACATTATGTTGCTCTCCATCAATGTCCTCTCCTCTTCAGCATATGTCTAAGTGCTACCTGCTTTCTAAGTCTAACTCATATTCCATTTCCACCATTAAACCATTCTTCTGCACTCATGTGATGACTTGACTATCACTTCTCACAGTTACTCTAGGAATTGAAATCTATGCAACTCTTCTGAAGTTAACATAACTGCACTATACAGAGAAACCACAAGAATCCCAGAAAACTCCTTTGCAGGTTGAGGATAAAATTGGGAGAAGTTGTCATTTAAATGAATGCCCCATCTTAGAGGAGAATGTGATTCTGGAAAGGCCCAGGCTAAGTGGTTAGGCTGAACCAAAGTTGACATAATTACAATAAAAAGCAGTGAAAATGGAGTATCAGTCTAAATGTACTGCTTGCAATGAACTGTAGTAATGGCACATTGATTGGGAAGTCTCGAGGGCCACTAGGATCCTAACTGATATAGAGAAACCTCCTATATATACAAAGACAAACTCTAGCTTTCAGGAATGAAGGCCTGATTTGAGTCTTCAATAATAATCCACTGTCCAGTTCCAAAAGTTGAATTTGTGGCCTAGAGTTTCTTGAATGACAATTACCTACACTTAAATAGTGACTCACCGTAAGACAAAATAATATAAATCCATTTTCTAGCCTCAGACTCTTATAGCTATGTCCCAATTGTATTTGGGGATGGAGAATATATCTAGAAATTTGAACACTTGCTCTAAATAAACACTAATTTCTGGGTACTTAGAACACTTCTGTGGTTCCCTGGTCATAATGGGGACTTCTGGATGTCATGTGGTAGAGGTTTGACTCATATCCATCATCAGGTTCGAATAGCTCTTGCATACAGATTTGGAATGAACATTCCTAGCACTTGGCAAAAAGCCCACTTTGGTTCCAAGTCCCATAGAATGAGGGCCTCTTATGGCAGACATGTTGAAAGTGAAGCCTCTTAAATCACCTCTAACAGTACAACACATTTAAATCAGTAGTAGCCTAGGCTGGTGTGGCTCAGTGGATTGAGTGCCACCCTGAGAACCAAAGGATTGCCAGTTGGATTCCCAGTCAGGACACATTCCTGGGTTGTGGGCCACGTCCCCAGTAGGAGGCACATGGGAGACCACCATACATTGATGTTTCTCTCCCTCTCTTTCTCCATCCCTTCCCCTCTCTAAATATAAATTAAATAAATAAATAAATAAATAAATTTTAAAAAATCCATAGTATAAGTCTTGGGTTATTTATGAGTTAGTGCTGCACTCATAGACTTGGATGCAGGGGTGGAAATTTATCTAACATTGATTTTTAACTGGACTTCTTGACAGAGCTGATAACAAGTGAGTCTTGCATTAAAAACAAATAACAAAACAAAACAACAACAAAAAAACCCCCGTAGCCCTGCCTGGTGTGGTTTAGTGGATTGAGTGCTGGCCTGTGAACCAAAGGGTTGCTGGTTTAATTCTTAGTCAAGGCACATGGCTGGGTTGCGGGCCAGGTTCCCAGTAGGGGGCGCATGAGAGGCAACCAAAAGGGATGTTTCTCTCCCTCTCTTTCTCTTTAAAAACAAATAAATAAAATCTTTAAAAAACAAAGTAAGGACTCAAATTCCAGTAGCTATTCAAGATAGAGTCCTTTTCTTGGAGAAAATAAACCTTGTCTCAGAGCTATCATTATTTATCTCATTAAACAAGGAATATCAGAAAGCATAGCCTTTTACCTGAAAGGACAATTATTCTTTTCTATATTAACTCAAAGCTAAACCAGTTCTCAAACTCTGTATGATAATAACATCTCTAAGGATCATGATCATCAGAGCCTTCCACAGACTATCACAGTGATCCACTTCTTGATGGAATCATGATAATAGAACCTGGTAAGGATGAAGTACAAAGATCTTAGATATTATGGTAAGAAACATAAGTAATTGAAAGAATTTTCGGTTAAAGGTGAGATCATATGGTACTTGTCCCTCACCGTCTGCACTTAGCATCCCTCCACCCCACACCATTGGAACCCCCCTCCCTCCCCCACCTCCACCCTCCCCCTTGATTTTGTCCATGTGTCCTTTATAATAGTTCCTATAATCCCCTTTCCCCACTGTCCCCTCCCCACTCCCCTGTGGCTATTGTTAGATTGTTCTTAACTTCAATGTCTCTGGTTATATTTTGTTTGCTTTTTTATTCTGTTGATTATGTTCCAGGAGGGATGGGGAGAAAAGGCATACAACTGTAATTGAATAACAATAAGGATTTTTTAAAAAGAAAGAAAGAATTTAGGGGATAAACCTCCTGAAAATGTGTGCAAATGTTTGAGGATCTAGTGGTCTGTGATATACTGATAAATTGTTGTGCCACATATTCTCTACCTCTAGAAAGAGGTACAATGTCTGGTATGATTTTGGACGTAATACATGTTTCATTAGGTGTGCTGTTTGCACCCATTTGTGGAATAACCTGTAACAGTGTCGGCTTTGAAAGATGCTCAGGGAAATCGTCTCCTTTAATTCTAGGTTTTAGTTCATTAATTTAAATCACTTTGAGTTATTACCCAAAAGATTTAACATGCTGTATAACGCCTCTGATGTTTTGGAGGAAAATCATGTTCTCCTTGTAAGATAATCATTTCCTTCTAGAGAAAGAATTCCTGGCTTTGCTAATGGGCCCTGGTACAGATTGATTTTCTGGCTCTTTATGTCAAAAGGTCATGTTACCTGAGCTTGTCTTCATAAAATAGTGCTCCTTTTTCCACTGAATTTTAGTGGTGGACATTTCCATAACCTCTATAATTGAATAGAAGTGATATAAACAAGGCTGTTCTCAAACACATCTTGACAGCACAAGTAAATTGCCTGAGAACATGATTATTCTCTTAGAAACTACTCCTAATTCTCATCTGCACAAGTGGAACTATGGGGTTTTTTGTGAATAGTTACTTGACAATGAAATAAAACCAATCACAACTGCCCACTTTAATTCACATTTTAAGTAATAGAAGTGAATAGTTGCACTAGTTAAAATCATTTTTAAGATGGCTACAAAGGACCAGGAAGAAGACAAATCTTCCCACTGGGCAAAATTTTGACCAGGATAAGTGGTGATGTATGATGCATTTTGCCTAATGTTTTCACCTAATTATCAGAGACCTGAAAGATGTTAAGATTGAAGGATTGGCAACAAGGAAGTTTGAGCTTTCCTAACTAACAGACAGGTATAGCAAAGAAAAATTCAGGAAATTTGAGGTCTGTCCTGAAGGCTTCCAGCCATGTAACATGAAAAATAGAGACATTTACTGAAGAAGATACAAGAAACATTGTACATGGGCAATGACACCTCAGTCCCCTTCAAAGTAGGCACCTTGGGGCCTCACACAGTTCTCCCACCACCATCAGCTGCCACATCATATTTTCCTGAATCTCATCAGTGGTCTGAAATCTCTTTCTTTTCAAAGATGATTTTAGTTTTGGGAAAAGCCAGAAGTCACATGGTCTCAAATCTGGGCTGTGGAGGGGCTGAAGAACCTGGGTTATTTGATGTTTTGCCAAAAAACTCTGCACAAGACATGGTGCATGAGCAGGTGCATTGTTGTGTTGAAACTGCCAACCACCAGTTGCCCATAGCTGTGGTCTTAATCATCCAAATACTTTCCATGGAGAAATGTTCAAGCTTAACACAAAATTTGATGTAGATTCATTGCTCTATTCACTCAGTCATTTTGAATGTGACACCCACACAGTACACATGTTCACTCAACAGCGTCTACCTCCCCCACTGACTAGTACAGTGAAGTCATCATTGTTCACACATGTGCATTCCAGTCCACTCTCCTTGGCTGCCAGGTTACATTGATGTCATGCAAACCATTCTCATTATATTAACAATGGCTGGACTTTTTCCAGACAGACCTCATATATGTGAAATTGGGTATTATGGGTATGGGATAGATAGTGTTGGAAGGACCATACAATTGGATCTGACAAATTTACTGATATGGGCCCACTAAGCAAAAATTGTGGATTTAATTTTGCAGTTGGAAGACTCTAATGGTTTGTTTGGTTCATTGGCTGAAAAATGCATCAAAAGGTGGCCTACAAGAAGTAAGTTGCAATGCCAAAACTGCCTGGGTATACTGTGCAGCATGTGTGTTCAACCTGTGACCCGCAGGCTGCAGGCATCCAGGGATGGCTATGAATGTGGCTCAACATAAATCGTAAATGTACTTAAGACATTATGAGAATTTTTTTGTGATTACCTGTCACAATGTATTTAATGTGTGGCCCAAAACAACTATATTTCTTTCAGTGTGGCCCAGAGATGCCAAAAAGTTTCATACCCTGGCTAAGAGGAAGGGACCCAAAGCCTTATGGGGAGTGACATGTTAGGGTGGATTTATCATATGATTTGCCCACTCATCCTGGGAAGATCATAGGGCCCACCATTCAACTTATTGGGAGAAATATATTTGAGAATGTAGCCACAACATCCTTAAAGAACTCTGCAGTTACTCTTCTTTTCAAAAATTATAGTGGAAACAGATGTGAGGAAGATGGATGTTAGCTGTGGCTTTAATACTTGTTTCATGAACTAAACAAAGGTGTTATTTACAACTTCATTTCTTTACCCTCTTATTTGATTTTTCAATTACAGTTTACATTCAGTGTTATTATTTTTTTAGTTTCACATGTACAGCACAGTTCTCACACAATCGTATACTTTATAAAGTGTTCACTCTGATATTTCCAGTACCCACCTGGCACCATACATAGTTATTACAATATTATTTACTATATTCCCTATGATGTAATTTACATTCCCATACATTTTGTAACTACTGATTTCTACTTATTAATCACTTCACATTTTTGCCCAGTCCCCCCAAACCCCTCCCTTATAGATACGATCAGTTTATGTGTCTCTGTGTTTCACTTCTCTGTGTCTATGACTGTTTTAATTTTGTTTGTTTCATATGTTTTGTTCCTTAAATTCCACATATAAGTGAAATTATATGGTATTTGTCTTTCTAAGTCTGACTTTTTCTATTTCATTTAACATCATACCCTGTAATCCCACACATGTTGTCACAAGTGGTAGTATTTCATTTTCATGGATGAATAATATTCCATTGTGTAAATATATCACAGGTTTTTTATCCACTTGTGTATTGATGGGCACTTGGGCTGCTTCCATATCTTGACTATTGTAAATAACACTGCAATGAACATAAGTATGCATACATTCTTTCAAATTAGGGCTTTGGTTTTCTTTTTTTATTGTTGTTCAAGTACAGTTGACTTATTTCTTAAAAGTGGAATCACTGGGTCAAAAGGCAGTTTTATTTTTAATTTTTTGAGGAAACTCAATACTGTTTTCCACCATTGCTATACCAACCTGCATTCCCACCAACAGTGCATGAGGGTTCCCTTTTCTCCACATCCTCACCAACACTGGTTGTTTGTTGATTTATTAATGATAGCCATTCTGACATGTGTGAGGTGATATCTCATTGTGGCTTTAATTTGCATTTCTTTGGTGATTAGTGATGCTGAACACTTTTTCATGTCTATTGGCAATTTGTATGCCCTCTTTGGAGAAGCGTCAATTCAGGTTCTATGCCCATTTTTATTTTCTTTTTTTAAAGATTTTGTTTATTTATTTTTAGACAGAGGGGAAGTGAGGGAGATAGAGAGGGAGAGAAACATCAATGTGTGATTCCCTTTCACGTGCCCCTTACTGGGGACCTGGCCTGCAAACCAGGCATCTGACTGGGAATTGAACCAGCAACCCTTTAGTTCTCAGGTTGGTGCTCAATCCACTGAGCCACACCAACCAGGGCAGCCATTTTAAAATTAGACTTTTTTTTTTTTTTGATAATGGGTTAAATGAGTTCTTCATACATTTTAATCTTAACCCCTTATCAGATGTGTCCTGGACGAATATGATCCCTCATTCAGTAGGTTTTCTTTTTCTTTCCTTTTCTGGTAGTTTATTATTACTATATAAAAATGCAATGGATTTCTGAATATTTATTTGTGTTCATCTACTTTAATGAATTAATTTTCAGTTCTAGTAGCTTTTTGGTGTAATTTTTAGGGTTCTTTATACAGAGTATCATATCATCTGTTAATAATGACAGTTTTACTTTTTCCTTTCCACTTGGATGCCTTTTATTTCTTCTTCTTGACTGATCACTGAAACTAGGACTTCTGTGTTGAATAAGAGAGTTAAAAGTGGTCATCCCTGTCTTTCTCCTGATCTTAAGGGAAATGCTTTTAGTTTTCCCCATAGAGTATAATGTGAGCTGTGTATTTGTCATATTTGAACTTTATTGCATTGAGGTATGTTGCCTCTATTCGTATTTTGCTGACAGTTTTTATCATGAATGTGTATTGCATTTTATGAAATGCTTTTCTGCATCTATTGATATAATCCTATGATTTTTATCTTTCATTTTGTTTATGTGGTATATCATGTTAATTGATTTGCTGATATTATTCCAAACTTTCATTCCAGGAAAAAAATCCCACTTGATCAGAATATATGATCCTTTTAATGTATTGCTGATTTCAGTTTGTTAATATTTTGTTGATGATTTTTACACATCTGTATTTATTAGTGATATAATCAGCCTATAATTTTCTTTTTTGTATGGTCATTATCTTATTTTTTTAATAAAGTTAGTGCTGACCTTGTAAAATTATCTATGATATTTCCTTACTCTTAAATCTTCTGGAATATTTTGAGAAGGATAAATATTATTTTTTCTTTAACTGTTTAGTAAAATTCACCTGTGCAGCCATCCAGCCCAATACTTTTGTTTGTTGGAAGTTTTCTGATTACTGCTTTGTTTTTATTGGCAATTTATCTGTTCAGATTTTCTCTTTCTTCCTTTTCAATTTTGGAAGTGTATATTTCTATGAATTTATTCATTTTTTAGATTGTCCAATTTGTTGCCATATAATTGTTTAAAATATTTTCTTATAATCCTTTGTATTGCTGTGACATCAGTTGTTATTTCTCTTTTTTCTTCCTGATTTTTATTTTTTGCTCCTCTCCATTTTTCTCTTGATAAGTCTGGATAAATTTTTTTGCAATCTTGTTTATCTTTTCAAAGAACCAGCTCTTGGTTTCTTTGAGCTTTTGTATTTTTTAAGCCTCATTTTATTTATGTCTACACAGATAATTATTATTATCTTCCTTCTATTCATCTAGGGCTTTGTTTGCTGTTTTTTTCCTAGTTCCTTTAGATATAAAGTTAGATTGTTTATTTGATATTTTTCTTATTTCTTGAGATAGGCCTGTATTCTTATGACTGCTTTTGCTGTGTCATAGATTTTCATTTGTTGTGCTCTCATTTCCATTTGTTGTGTTCTCATTTCCATTTGTCTCAAGGTATCTTTTCATTTTTGCCTGAATATTATTGTTAACTCATTTATTGTTTAATAAAATGCATTTTAGCCTCCATGTGTTTATGTGTTTTTCAGTTTTTTCTTCTAATTCTTTTCTAGTTTCATATAATTTCAGTCAGAAAAGATGCTTAAGGCCACTGTTTCCTCTTTGATTTTTCTGTCTGGGAGATCTATCCATGATATTAGTGAGGTGTTATAGTCTCCCACTAGTACTGTATTACTGTCAATTTTTCCCTTTATGTTTGCCAATATTTACTTTATATATTTAGGTGGTGCTTTTATATTTCATGCATAAATGTTTACAAGGGTTATATTCTCTTGTTGGATTGACTGTGTCATTATGTAATGTTCTCCTTTTTTCCTTATCATAACCTTTGTTTTAAAATCTACTTTGTCTGATATAAATATTGCTACACCAGCTTTTATGTTTGCTTCCATTTGTATGAAATATCTTTTTCCATTCTTTACTTTCAGTGTGTGTGTCTTTTAATCTGAAGTAGGTCGTTTGTAGAAAGCATTTGGGTCCGTTGTTTTCTTACGCATTCAACTACTCTATGTCTTTTGATGAGAGCACTTAATCCATTTACATTTAAAGTAATTATGTTGCCCTAGCTGGTGTAGCTCAGTGGATTGAGTGCTGGCCTGCAAACAAAAGGGACCAGGTTCAATTCCCAGTCAGGGCACATGCCTGGGTTGTAAACCAGGTCACCAACAAGGAGCACATGACAGGAAACCACACAATGATGTTTCTCTCCCTCTCTTTCTCATTCTCTCCTCCTCTGTCTAAAAATAAATAAATAAAATCTCTATTTAATTTTTAATTTTTTAAATTTAATTTTGTATTGTTATTCTATTAGAGTTGTGTGCCTTTTCTCCCCATCCCTCCACCCCACCCCAGCCGAAACCCCCTCCCCCCCCCACCTCCACCCTCCCCCTTGATTTGGTCCATGTGTCCTTTATAGTAGTTCCTGTAATCCCCTCTCCTCACTGTCCCCTCCCCACCGCCCCTGACCATTGTTAGATTGTTCCTAACTTCATTGTCTCTGCTTATATTTTGTTTGCTTTTTTCTTCTGTTGATTATGTTCCAGTTAAAGGTGAGATCATATGGTATTTGTCCCTCACCGCCTGGCTTATTTCACTTAACATAATGCTATCCAGTTCCATCCATGCTGCTGCAAAGGGTATAAGCTCCTTCTTTCTCTCCACTGCGTAGAATTCCATTGTGTAAATATACCATAGTTTTTGGAACCACTCGTTTGCTGATGGGCACTTAGGTTGCTTCCAGTACTTGGCTATTGTAAATTGTACTGCTATGAAAATTGGGGTGCACAGATTCTTTTGGATTGGTGTTTCAGGGTTCTTAGGGTATAATCCCAGCAGCGGAATTACTGGGTCAAAGGGCAGTTCCATTTTTAGTTTTCTGAGGAAATTCCATAGTGTTTTCCACAGTGGCCTCACCAGTCTGCATTCCCACCAACAGTGCACTAGGGTTCCCTTTTCTCCACATCCTCTCCAACATCTGTTTGTTGATTTCTTTATGTTGGCCACTGACACAGGTGTGAGATGGCACCTCATTCTGGTTTTAATTTGCATCTCTCTGATGGTTAGTGATGCTGAGCATCTTTTCATATGTCTCTGGGCCCTCTGTATGTCTTCCTTGGAGAAGTGTCTGTTCAAGTCCTTTGCCCATTTTTTAATTGGGTTGTTTGTCTTCCTGGAGTGGAGTCGTGTGAGTTCTTTATATATTTTGGGATCAAACCCTTGTCTGAGGTATCATTGGCACATATGTTTTCCCATACTGTTGGTTCTCTTTGTAATTTGGTGCTGTTTTCTTTAGCCATGCAGAAGCTTTTTATTTTGGTGAGTTCCCATTTGTTTATTCTTTCCTTTATGTCCCTTGCTTTAGGGGACATGTCTGTGAGGATGTCGCTGGATGGAATGTCTGAGATTTTCCTGTCAATGTTTTCCTCTAGGACTTTCATGGTGTTACGACTTATATTTAAGTCTTTTATACATCTTGAATTTATTTTTGTGTATGGTGTAAGTTGGTGATCGAGTTTCATTTTTTTGCACGTAGCTGTCCAGGTCTCCCAACACCATCTGTTGAAGAGGCTGTTTTGGCTCCATTTTATGCTCCTGCCTCCTTTGTCAAATATTAATTGATCGTATAGACTTGAGTTTATTTCTGGACTCTCTATTCTGTTCCATTGGTCTATGTGCCTGTTTTTATGCCAGTACCAGGCTGTTTTGATTACAGTGACCTCGAAATACAGTTTGATATCAGGTATTGTGATCCCTCCTGCTTTGTTCTTGTTTCTCAAAGTTGCTGCAGCTATTCGGGGTCATTTATGGTTCCATATGGATTTCTGAAATGTTTCTTCTATATCTGTGAAATATGTCATGGGTACTTTAATAAGGATTGCATTGAATCTATAAATTGCTTTGGGTAGTATGGCCATTTTGATGATGTTAATTCTTCCAATCCATGAGCATGGTACATGCTTCCATTTGTGTCTTCCTTAATTTCTTTTTTCAGTGTTGTATAGTTTTCTGAGTACAGGTCTTTTACCTCCTTGGTTAGGTTTATTCCTAGGTACTTGATTTTTCATGTTGCTATACCAAATGGGTTTTTTTTTCCTGATTTCTGTTTCTGCAGTTTCATTGTTGGTGTACAGGAATTCCTTTCATTTCTGTGTATTGACTTTGTATCCAACTGTTTTGCCAAATTCATTTATTAGGTCGAGTAGTTTTCTGGTGGAGTCTATAGGATTTTCCATGTATACTATCATGTCATCTGCAAACAGTGACAGTTTCGTTTCCTCTTTTCCAATTTGGATGCCTTTTATTGCTTTTTCTTGTCTGATTGCTGTGGCTAGGACTTCCAATACTATGTTGAATAGGAGTGGTGAGAGAGGGCATCCTTGTCTTGTTTCTGATCTTAGTGGGAAAGCTCTAAGGTTTTGTACATTGAGTATGATGTTGGCTGTAAGTCTCTCATATATGGCCTTTATTATGTTGAGGAATGCTCCCTTTATTCCCACTTTGCTGAGTGTTTTTATCAGAAATGGGTGCTGTATCTTATCAAATGCCTTTTCCGCTTCTATTGATATGATCATGTGATTTTTGTCTTTGCTGTTGTTGATGTGATGTATTATGTTTATTTATTTGAGAATATTGTATCGTCCTTCATCCCTGGGATGAATCCCACTGGATTATGGTGTATGATATTTTTAATGTATTGCTGGATGTGGTTTGCCAATATTTTGTGGAGAATTTTAGCGTCTATGTTCATCAGCAATACTGGCCTGAAGTTTTCTTTTTTTGTTGTGTCTTTATCTGGTTTTGGGATTAGGATGATGCTGACTTCATAAAAAGAGTTTGGGAGTCCTCCATCAGTTTGGATTTTTTCGAATAGTCTCAGAAGGATAGGGGTTAGCTCTTCCTTTTTATTTTTTTTAATCATTTTAGTCTATTTATTCTATCATGGACCCATTTTCTTTTCTTTTTTCTTTTTTCTTTTTTTTTGATATATTTATTGATTATGCTGTAACAGTTGTCCCATTTCCGCCCCTTCAGTCAACTCCATCCTTCCCACCCCCTGCCTTCCACATTCCTCCCCTATAGTTCGTGTCATGGGTCATACTTATAAGTTCTTTGGCTTCTATATTTCCTACACTATTCGCACCCTCCCCGTGTCTATTTTCCACCTATCATTTATGCTACTTATTCTCTGTACCTTTCCCCCCTCTCTCCTCCTCCCACTCCCCTATTGATAACAATCCATGTGATCTCCATTTTTGTGGTTCTGTTTCTGTTGTAGTTGTTTGCTTAGTTTTCTTTTGTTTTGGTTTTAGGTGTGGTTGTTAATAACTGTGAGTTTGCTGTCATTTTTACTATTCATATTTGTTATCTTCTTTTTCTTAGATAAGTCCCTTTAACATTTCATATAATAATGACTTGGTGATGATGAACTCCTTTAACTTGACCTTATCTGAGAAGCACTTTATGTGCCCTTTCATTCTAAATGATAGATTTGCTGGATACAGTAATCTTGGATGTAGGCCCTTGCCTTTCATGACATAGAATAATTCTTTCCAGCCCCTTCTTGCCTGTAAGGTCTCTTTGGAGAAATCAACTGACAGTCTTTTGGGAACCCTTTTGTAGGTAACTGTCCTTTTCTCTTGGTGCTTCTAAGATTCTCTCCTTATTTTTAATCTTGGCTAATGTAATTATGATGTGCCTTGGTGTGTTCCTCCTTGGTTCCAGCTTCTTTGGGACTTTCTGAGCTTCCTGGACTTCCTGGAAGTCTATTTCCTTTGCCAGACTGGGGAAGTTCTCCTTCATTATTTCTTCAAATAAGTTTTCAATTTTTTGTTCTTCCTCTTCTCCTTCTGGCACTCCTATAATTCGGATGTTGGAACATTTCAAGATGTCCTGGAGGTTCCTAAGCCTCTCCTCATTTTTCTGAATTCTTGTTTCTTCATTCGTTTCTGGTTGGATGTTTCTTTCTTCCTTCTGGTCCACACCATTGGTTTGAGTCTCAGTTTCGTTTGCATCACTATTGGTTCCCTGTACATTTTCCTTTGTCTCTCTTAGCATAGACTTCATTTTTTCATCTAGTTTTCCAACAAATTCAACCAATTCTGTCAGCATTTTAATAACCAGTGTTTTGAACTGTGCGTCTGATAGGTTGGCTATCTATTCCTTGCTTAGTTGTATTTTTTCCAGAGCTTTGAAGTGTTCTGTCATTTGGGCCTTTTGTTTGTTTGTTTGTTTTTTGGAGCATCTGTTACTTAAAGTGGTGGAGCCTTAGTTGTTCCCTGGGGTGGAGTAACGCTGGTCACTGCACTGTGATGCTGCCTTGTGACACTGTTTTGGGGGGAGGGGCCGAGAGGGGGCAATGGTGCTGGCTCCACTCTCCACCATATTTCAAGCACTGCCTCTGCTACCCACAATCAAATTGGGCCCCTCTGGTGCTGGTTCCCAAGTGGGAGGGCTGGTGCACACTCTAGGCCCCTGTGGGTCTCTCCAAGGACCTCTCCTGTGAGGCTGGGAGTCTGTCCTGCTGCCGCCCCAATCCCCAGGGGTGTTTTCAATCAGAGGTTTGAGGCTTTATTTCCCCGCACAGAGCCATGGGTCACAGGGTCTGCTTTGCTACCCGCCATTCGTCCCGGTTTACCTGTGTGTGACTGTGGGGCTGCAGGGTGCTACCCTCCACTCTGCCTGCCCCGTTCTCTGCCACTCTGAGTCGGGCCCTCTAGGTTTATCTGTGTGCTAATATGGAGCTGCAGGGTCTGCTAGTGGTCAGATTGCCTGCCCCATTAATCCCACACTCTGCCAATCTGGGTCCTGCCACAGCAACGGGAGTCCTCTCCGCCCCTGGCTGCCATCTCCACCCCTCCTACCTCTCTGGATGAATGTTTCTTTTTTATCTACTTGGTGTTGGACTTCCTTGCCGCTCAATTCTTTCTCAGCTCTGGTTGTATGAGGAGGCTCAGTGTGTCTACCTACGCCACCATCTTGTTTTTCCAGGGTTAGCTCTTCCTTAAATGCTTTGTAGAATTCTCCTGTGAAACCATCTGGTCCAGGGCTTTTGTGTGTTGGGAGTTTTTTGATGACTGCTACAATTTCGTCTGCTGTTATTGGTCTGTTCAGGTTTTCTGCTTCTTCTTCATTTGATTTTCGAAGATTATATTTTTCTACAAATGTGTCCATTTCACCTAAGTTTTCCAATTTCTTGGCATACAGTTCTTCATAGTAATTTCTTACAATCCTTTGTATTTCTGCGGTATCAGTTGTAATCTTTCCTCTTTCATTTCTAATTGTGTTTATTTGGATCCTCTCTCTTTTTTTCTTGATGAGACTACTTAAAGGCTTGTCGATTTTGTTTATCTTTTCAAAGAAACAGCTCCTGGATTCATTGATCCTTACAATTGTGCTTTTAGTCTCTATGTCATTTAACTCTGCTCTGATCTTGTTTATTTCCTTCCTTCTACTTGCTCTGGGCTGTCTTTGTTGTTGTTCCTTGAGATCTTGTAGGCATAGGGTTAGGTCGTTTGTTTGAAATGTTTCTATCTTTTTAATGTAGGCCTGTATTGCTATGAACTTCCCTCTCAGGACTGGCTTTGCTGTGTCCCATAGCTTTGGGGTTGTTGTGAGTTCATTTTCATTTGTTTCCAGAAAGTTTTTGATTTCTTCCCTAATCTCGTTCTTGATCCATTCATTGTTTAATAGCATGCTATGCAGTCTCCACGGTTTTGAGTGTTCGGGGTTTTTTCCTTTGGGGTTGGTTTCTAGGTTCAGTCCTTTGTGGTCAGAGAAAATGCTTGATATGATTTCAATTTTCTTGAATTTGTTGAGGCTTGCTTTGTGTCCTATCATATGGTCTATCTTTGAAAAAGTTCCGTGTACACTTGAATAGAATGCGTATTTTGCTTCTTTGGGATGAAAAGCTCTCTATATATCAGTTAAGTCCATTTCATCTAGGGTATTGTTAATTGACAGAATATCATTCTTGATATTTTGTTTGGAAGACCTGTTCATTTTTGACAGTGGGGTGTTAAAGTCCCCTACTATAATTGTGTTGCTATCAATATCTTTCTTGAAGTCCTCCAAGATTTTCTTTATGTATTTGGGTGCTCCTATGTTGGGTGCATATATATTTACAATGTTTATGTCTTCTTGGTGGATTCTTCCTATGAGTATTATGATGTGACCTTCTGGATCTCTCTTTATGGCCCTTCTTTGGAAGTCTATTTTGTCTGATATGAGTATTGCTACCCCTGTTGTTTTTTTTTTCCTGTCCATTTGCTTGGAAAATTTGTTTCCAGCCCTTCACTTTCAGTCTGTGTAGGTCTTTTGTCCTGAGATGGGTCTCTTTTAGGCAGCATATGTGTGGGTCATGTTTTCTTATCCATTCAGTTATTCTATGTCTTTTGATTGGAGCATTTAATCCATTTACATTTAAGGTTATTATCGATAGGTAGTTAATCATTGCCATTGTTTCCTGCCTGTGTTCCTCTGTCTTTCTCTTTTCCTTCCTTTCCTTAAAGCAGCCCCTTTAGCACCTCTTGTAGAGCTGGTTTGGTGGAAATGTATTCCTTTAGACTTCTTTTGTCTGGGAAACTCTTTATTTGGTCTTCACTCTTGATTGAGAGCCTTGCTGGGTAAAGTAGTCTTGGTTGCAGGCCTCTGGTTCTCATTACTTGGAATATTTTTTGCCATTCTCTTCTGGCTTGGAGCGTTTCCATTGAGAAGTCAGTTGCTAACCTTATTGGGGCTCCCTTGTATGTTACTTCCTTTTTCTCCCTTGCTGCCTTTAAGATCCTCTCTTTGTCTTGGAATTTTGCCATTTTAATTATGATGTGTCTTGCAGTGGGCCTCTTCGGGTTCCTCTTGCTTGGGACTCTCTGTGATTCCTGGATTTGGGTGACTTTTTCTCTCCTCAGATTAGGGAAATTTTCCATCATTACTTTTTCAAACAGGTTTTCTATCCCTTGCTCTTCTTCTTCTCCTTCTGGTATTCCTATTATACGGATATTGTTATGTTTCATGTTGTCCTGCATTTCCCTTATTCCCTCTTCATTCTTTCTGAGCCTCTTTTCCTTTTTTTGTTCTTTCTGGGTGTTTTTTTCTACTTTGTCCTCCAGCTCACTGATCCGATCTTCTGTTTCATGAAGTCTACTTTTCATTCCTCCTATTGTGTTCTTCAATTCAGAAATTGTATTCTTCATTTCCTCTTGGCCCTTGTTGATAGTTTCTATTTCCTTTTTTATGTTTTTATATAGTTTTCAGTGAGTTCACTGTAGTTTCCCTGTATTTTCTGGTAGTTCTCTGTGAGCTCAGAGATCTCAGTGAACTTCTTGATAACCATTGCTTCGAGCTCAGTATGTGATAATTGACTTGCCTCTTTTTCAGTTAGCATTGTCTCTGAGTCTACCTCCTTTGCTTTCATTTGGGTATTGTTTCTTTGTCTTCCCATTGTTTGTGAGACCCTTCTTGTTATCCTCTGTTTCTTAAATTGATCTATTCTTACTCCCTGGGTTTATGTTATGAACTTCTGTGGTAGAATGCCAATGGGATTCAGTGGTGCTGTCTCCTTAATCTCCTGTGGTCACTGGTCTTGAGCTGATGTTTATGGGTGTAACATGGTCTAACTCTGGTCTTTTCAGCACTCCAGGTTTTATTCTTTCACCTGTGGGAAAAAGAGAAAGGGGGGGTAGCAGAAGAAGGGAAGGAGGGAAAAAGGGAATAGAAAAGGAAAGGAAGGAAGGAAGAAGGAATGAAGAAAGATTGAAGGCAAGATAACGAATTTTAACAAAAATTAAAACAAAAAATAAATAAAAGAAGGCAGGAAGAAGGAATAAAAAAGGTAAAGGATGGGAGGAAGAAGGAATAAAAAAAAAAGAAGTACAGAAATGAAGAAGGAATTCAGGAATAAAGGAGGAAAGAAAAAAAAATGTCTTCTGCTAGCTTTAATCTGGTCAGGTTAGTTCTGCTGGTCTTCCTGTCTATGTAAGGGGAGGGGGTGGTTGGAAGGATTGGTTTCACTTTTCTCCCTTCCTGAGCCACACTCTTTGCTGTTGTTCAGCTTCCAGTCCAGTTTCTCAGGGTCCTTCTTCTCCCCACTGAGCCTTTAGTTCACCAGCTGTGCTGTCCTTGAGTTGCACCAATTAGTGGCAACTCACACTCCCCCTTCTTGCTCTTTGCTCTCTTAGATGCTAGGGGCTCTTGGTGCTGCTATGGGGCAGTTCAGCCCCCTACTGCGTCGATTATTTCCAGGGAATGCAGTCTCCCCTAGCCCTGCAGCTCCCCTCTGCTCTGTGTTCTGCCTTAGTCCTAGAGAGCCAGTAGGCCCTGCAGGGCTCTGTGTGAAGGGGCTAGGTAGGAGTTGTTCAGAACCTATGTTTTTAGGTGTGGTCCCTAGCAGGCAGCCAGGCCCTTGATCAGCTGATCTGCTGCTTGGGCCTTGGTTGCACTCTGCAGGTCCATGGCTTTGGGCCTGAGTCTAGAGGCCGGCTGGTCTGCTGCCTTGGGCCTGTGGGTGAGGCAGCTAGCCTCTGCTCCGGGTGCACACCCACCCGAGGTTTCAGGTGTGGGCGGCCAGCCAGGGTTTCAGGCGTGGGCCCCCAGTCAGCTAATCTGGGTGCGCACAACCAGGCTTCAGGTGAGCGCTGGGGCTGCTTATCCCATGTTCACAGCCCAGGGGCTGAGGGGGGAGGGGCACCAGAGGCTGTGACTGCTGGGGAGAGTTCTCTAACTAGCTGCTGAGTGCCTCTACTTTCTTTTTCTTTTTGAGAAATTCTTCCTATTCAAGACCCCTGGTCCAAACAAGCACCTGGTTGCTCATACAGCTCAGCCTGGCTCTCTCCCAAGAATCCTGCAGCTGACCCTGCGCCCGAGCAGGGGCTTCAGCCGCCCTGGTCCCAGAGAGCTGGTCCCAGGGACCTTATTGTCCTTAGGCACTCTTCTTACCATCAGATCTTTCGATGTCCTCTATCTTTGGTCTCCAATCTTCATATATGCTGGAATACCGTTGGATGTTCGCTCTGCTCCTCAGATCAGCTAGCAGTTTCACTGGTGTTGAGGGGAAGTGGACTCTGCTCCCACCTATCTTGCCACCATCTTAAATTTTTTTTTCAATAAATAAAATCTTTAAAGTAATTATTACCATGTAATTCTTTATAATTTTATGTTTTCTCCTTCTTCTGAAAGAAGTACCTTTAATATTTTATGTAATACTGGCTTGGTGGTGATGAACTCCCTTAGCTTTATCCAGTCTGATAAACTCTTTTTTTCTTCTTTATTTTTTTTTATCTTCACTTGAGAATATTTTTTTCTTTGATTTTAGCAAGAGAGGAAGGGAGAGAGGTGGGGAGAGAGTGAGAGAGAAAGAGAGAGAGAGAGAAACATCAATTGGATCAGTTGGTTGCCTTCTCATACATGCCCTGACCAAGGATCAAACCCGTATCCCGGCTATGTGCCCTGGCCAGGAATAGAACTCCTGACCCTTTGGTCTATAGTACGATGCTCCAACCAACTAAGAACACTGGTCAGGGCCCTTATTCAATTTTAAGTGATAGCCTTACTGGGTAGAGTAGTCTGGGTTGTGGGTCTGAAATGTTTCTGTTGAGAAATCAGCTGACAATTTTATGGGAGATTCCTTGGAGGTAACTAACTTTGTCTTGCTGCTTTTAAGATTGTCTCTTTATCTTTAACCTTTGGCACTTTATTTATGATGTATTTTGGTGTGGGCCTCTTTGGGTTCATCTTGTTTGGGACTGTCTGCACATCCTGGACTTGTGTGTCTTTTTCTTTCAGGTTAAGGAAGTTTTCCGTCATTTTTTTATTCAAGTAGGTTCTTACTCTTTGCTTTCTCTCTTATTTTTATGGTAACCATGTAATGCTGATTTTGTTATTGTTGAGGTTGTCTGAGAAATCCTTTAAACTATCTTCGTTTTTCAAAATTCTTTTTTTCTTTTTGCTTCTCTAATTGGGCATTTTTTGCTACCTTGGCTTTTAATTTGCTGATTCAATGCTCTGCTTCATCTAGTCTGCTATTGATTCTTTCTGGTATACTCTTTATTTTTTTACTGGTTCTTTTTTATGTTTTCTATATCCTTTTTTAATGCTTACTCTTTGCTCAAGTTCTCATTGAGTTCATGTATTCTTCTCCTAAGTTTCTTGAGCATCTTTATAACCATTGATTTGAACTCTTGTATATGGTAAATTTCTTGCCTCCATTTCATTTAGTTCTTTATATGGGATTTTCTCCTGTACTTTCATTTGGGGGCATATTTCTTTGTCTCCCTATTTTGGCTACTTCTATGTATTTGTTTCTGTTCATTATGTAGATCTGTTATTGGTGGAGTGGCCTTAGGTAGTATTGTGTGGCTCAATGGTGCAGTATTCTTGATCACCAGAGTTAAGCTCTCCATGAAGTTTCTTTATTTGGGTTATGTGAAGCCTCTTGTTGCAGTTGAGTCTTGACTACTGTTGGATCCTCCATGGGAAGAGTTGACCATCAGCCTGGCTGATTCTGAGGATTTACCTTGACAACAATATATGAACTGCTGCACCACAGTTCATCTCATAAAGTGGAATGTGCCCAAGCAGTGTCTGGTGCCTGCCGAGATCTCCCTTTGGGTATGCCACTTGCAGAGCTAATTGGATCATATAACTATGTGGTCTGAAGACTTCCACCTTGTGTTTTGGTTTTGGGGCCTCTTGAGAGGTATTTGGGTATAGGTCAATGTTGAGTGATGCTTGTGATTGGCCCTGGAAAACCTGTTGGAAGCTAAAAATCAATCCGCAGTTTGTGGCTATGTTAGTTGGGGCTGGGTGTGCACAAGAGAGGCCAAGCTTTGTACCGAGGTTGGCTTCTAGCAGCACCAAGCCTAGGAGCAGGTCAGTCAAAGGCCAAAGCACACTAAGATCTATCTCAGGCTTCCAGCTGCGTTTTAGCCTCAGTTTCTCAACAAGCTTCTGGTGGTATGCAGATTGTGTGAGGTAGGTGCTCAGTGAGATACCAGATAAGAATAAGTGGTGTTCACCAGGCTGATAAATATCCAAACTTGGCACTAGTGCTGGATCTGAGGCAACTCAGTCAAGTCTCTGATTACACCAATGCCTGTTGCCACTTGCAAGGAGCCTGTGGACCTTTGAGTTAAAACAGAGTCTCAGGGAATCATCAGGGTGAAGCCAGTAGATTTCATCCATCCAGTTAAGATTTGGCCATGTAGAGAGAGAACTCTGCACAAGAATGGTGGGGCTATTCAGAGCACGTGGAGGGAAAATGGACCTCCTTGAGGGTCTTTCAAGAAGTATGCCTCAGACTGGTCACGCCCACCAGACTCCTCCACAACTTGAGCTTGGCAAGGTGGGACCAGTCAGGAAGGTGTGATTAGTAGACATACCTGTACAGGAGTGGTCTTCTCAGAAAAGATGGTGTTTGTGGGTGGTGTAGGAGAGAAACTCAGCACAGAGACAATGACAGCTGAGTGTAGACTTCTGCTGAAAACCATCCACCCTAATCTCTCCCTGTATGACACTAGTCTGCTCTGAGTCAGTGTCTCTTCACCAGAGCCTGAGATGAGTAGCTGCAAACAAAATTTTGTGCCTTGGCCTTTTAAGAGTTTGCCTGGGGCTCAAGCAGACTCCTGTCTCTTGGTAGCAGACAGAATCTCCTCTAATTTTCACAGCCAGATGTTATATGAACTCTTTTTCCTGCCCGTCTTGCTCTGGGCTGGCTAGCCTGGCATGGGGTTGATACCCCACACTCCTCCGGTGAGACCTTTGCCGCTGAGATATCCCTCCAGATTCTCAACCACAGTATATAGATGTGTGGACACCCCTTTTGCTTTTCTACACTTCCTACCAGCCTCCATGTGGTTTCTCTGTAAAGCCTGGTTTGTAGACTTCTGTTCAGCTGTTTTCAGTTCATTTTTCAGGTTGACTGTTTTATAATTTAGTTGTTATTCTAATTTGTTCCTTGGAGGAGGTGAGTGTAACTTCTACCTCTTGTGCCACCAACTTGGAGTTCTCTAATCGTTTGTGTACCTTTCATTCCATATTCTCATTGCCCTCACCTAGCACCTCAGCTGTATAGCTAGTTTCACACCATAGAATTAGCCAAGTTTATATTCTGAATAGGTCTAAGCTCTTGATGATTACCCAAGTTATCAACACACCAAAAACTTCAATGCATCTTTGTCAGTGGAATGGGATAAAAGACAACACAAGTACTCCCATTTAACACAATATCACTTATTTTCCAGTGAAATAATTTTTTCAAGAATAAATGACATGTGTGGTAGTCTTTATGGTAGTGGCTAACTCATTAAGTAATTCTCAGGTGCTGACAAGGACACGATCTTTTTTGCTTCTTCCAGTTTTTAGTGGCTACAGTCTTTCCTTGGCTTTTGGCTGAATGACATCAATCTCTGTGCCTGTTTTCAAATACCTGTGTGTGTGTCTGTTTCTTGTGTCTCTTGTAAGAATAATTGTTATAAGAATTAAATTCCCTCCAGGTAATTGAGATGATCTCACAACAAGAATTTTAACTTAATTACATCTGCATAGACTGTTTTTCCAAATAAGATCACATTCAAAGGTTCATGGGTAAGACGTGGGCATATCTTTTATTGGGGAGGTACCATTTAATCCACTACATTAACCCATATTTTTTGTATCCACTAGTTCATACCATATTATTGCTAAGTATTCCATTGAATGGATATACCACTATCTGTTTATCCATTTGATTTATGATGGACATTTTGACATTTAAATTGTTTCCAGTTTAAGGATATTGGGGGAAAATTGTGTAGAACATTTATGTACAGACATATGTTCTTATTGATCTCATGTAGGAGGAGAAACCCTCTGCATATTTCCTGAGATTTCTCTCTGAAATTCTCACTCTTCTGTAATTTCCCTTGAAAATTCTAACTTCATTACCCTACATGTAATCTGATCTGTCTTTTTAACTCTTGGAGAGTCCCAGCCTCTGTTTGAGTTCCCCATCTCTGGAGTACACTCTGGAATTTCTGTTCATGCAGTCTGTGGGTCAATCACAAGGCTTTCCGTGTTTGTTTCTCTGCTCCTAGAGAAAATGTCTTATTCTGCCTGTTGTCAAATGACAAAACATTGTTGTTTCATGCATCGTATCTGTATTTTGGTTGTTTAACACATGAGCATAAACTGTTACCTGTTAATTTCTCATGTCTGGATGAAAAGAACTATTTCATTCATTTGATTTACGAAGTTATTTTTCTTAATGGAAAAATGCATGCAAAATTAGACTGGAGCATTTATGTAAACTCTTTTGTCTCTAATCTTATGCCATATCCTTGAGAAATAGATTTCTCTTTCCCTATCAGCTGACCTTCTTGCCACAAACCTGCCAAACATTGCTGTTATAATGCTAAGAAAAGCTCAGCTCATTCTAGGTTTTGATCTTCTTTACAGAGGTTTTACAGGTTTCTACATGCTGTTTTGTGTGTGTTACTCAAGTGTATTTGTTCATGCATGCATTGTATGTGTACTGTTTTTATTGTAGTTTTAAAGGGAAAGGAGATAAATGCTTCACAAGGGTATCTTTTAACTGAATTTTCTTTGTTAAATTATTACTAATTTTCTCACTAAACATGAAATACACAGCAGATTTCATTTGAATGCCTTTCAAACAAAACAGCATGTTCACTGTATTACAGCTGAATGTTCTCTTGGGAAACCTAAAATCAATTTATATTTGCCATAACCCAAACAGTAGTGGTTTAAATAAGACTATTTGCTTATATAGTTATGGAGTTTGAAATAAACAAATTGCAAACTCAAATTTTTGAGATATGATAAATTATTGATTAAACTATAGATATGTACTTCTGTGTATTAATGTACACATATGTTCAAGTAAATGTATATACTAATATATGTAGGTAGGTAGATATGTAGATATATAAGTTACGTATGACATAGATAATTATAAATGCTTAAAATAAATACTTTATAACTTTTGTGATGGCAGGTATATAAATACATTACCTATATAGACAAATCTAAATATACATATAGTTTATCTAAATAATTATGTATTGGAATACTAAGAATGAAGATTATGGTTCTTTGTCCATTAATAATGTTTTAGTAAACAATTAGAATAATAGAATTAACTAAAAGAAATTGTTTTAAAAAATGTCTGCTTCACCCTGGCTGGTGTGGCTCAGTGGACTGAGCACCGGCATGCAAACCAGAGTCACTGGTTCGATTCCTAGTCAAGGCACATGCTTGGGTTGCAGACCAGGTTCCCTGTAGGGGGTACACAAGAGGCAACTGCAATTGATGTTTTTCTTCCTCTCTTTCTCCCTCCCTACCCCTCTGTCTAAAAATAAATAAATAAAATATTTTTTAAAAGTCTGCTTCAATTTGTTTTTTAATTTTAAAAATGCTCAGATAGTCTTACATGCTCAAATATTAAACTACTCAAATGGTGTAGCAAATATGACTTATTTTGACCAACTGAAAGTATCACAAGTGAATATCACCTGAGACCTAACTTTTTAGTACCATTCTGTACCATTTATCAAAAATCTTTGCAAGAGAGCTCTTACATATTGGAGTTTGTATACTTGTCTTCTATTTTGGAAATATTTTAAATGTAAATTTAGTCTTAAGTAACAATCTCATTCTGAGTTTTGTCATATCCTTTCCTTTTTAGATTTTTCTCCATCTAGTATAATATATAATATTTACTCCAGATTTTAAAGTATCAGACACTTTCTGTATAGATATAAGTTATTGCTTTCTTTAACCATCTTGTTCTTGACTGGTGAATGAAATTCTTATTTTTATCTTTTGGGCTTCACATTCAATATTTCTAGCTGAGTAAAACAGCACACCCATTTCTTTAATATTGTGTAATTTTATCGCCATTTGTCCATAGACAATTTAAATCAGTTTCAATTTCCATGCATTGATTGGATGCCTAAGCAGATGTAGACTTGAGATTGTAGTGAAGAAATGACAAGGGATGGAACAGCTGACTGCCCTTCCAAGTGGTTAATGACACTGCCTTTCATAGCTCCTGGTTTTCTGCAAGTTGAAGAGTGTAACATATAAGCCTTCCATGAAGTGTCCATGGCTACTTATCCAGCTCATTGCCAGGCATCTCCTCCTTTGCATTCATTGATGTAGTCATAGTGAAATACTTCAAGTTTCTGGAACATTCCATATGTTTATAACTCTGCTGAGAAAGCTTTATTCCCTCCTCATTGCCGTTCATTTGGCTTGCTCAGCTCAGATGAAAGTAGTTCCCTAATTGAGTATTTTGCATTGTATTAAATCATTCTGGCTTTTCCGGGCTATGTTCCCATTCCTCACTGTAGAAACATGGTGCACACTTGGCATGTAAGATAATGGACCTGGCAGCTGGAATATTTGTCTCCTTTGACATACATCTAAATCATCTAAAGAGAATTGTCATCTCCAGGTCAGGCAGGTTTTTTCAGTCCTCCATCAAGAAAGAACAGAGAGAAATGGTGAAAAAATATGTTTCTGTAGCAAGTAGTTTGCTATAGTCTAGTATGAGAATGACCTCATTTCTAGTCTTTGGAAAAAAATTAAATCATTGAGATAACAATTTCCCATATAATGAAAGCTCAAATCGCCACTTGAAAGTCTCAGTGGAATTTCACATCCTACTCCTTTCATCACAGGAACATTCATCTAACATATTCATGTATATGTGTCTGTTCATGGGCTCACATAAGGCTCAGCAAAGAGCAAAACACACAATCACAATCCTGTCAAATAAATGGAGGTGTGCACCTTGGAACCCTTGTGAATTTTATCCTTCACCAAGGAAATGCTCAAATGGCATGTGCTGTCCTAAAGAGCACTGACAATGTTTATACTCTTTGGATAATCATGCCTCTTTCCTTTCTTTTCTATTTTTATTTAGCCCCTCTTTTAAGCATGACTGCCTGTATCAGTCCACTGTAGGAGATGAAATCTTTTCCTCTTCCTCAGTTTTATTCAGAATTTAAAATGTGGAAATGAAAGTTTTTTTCCATTGATGCCCTAACAGAAAAATGATAAACATACTTTATGAAATATAATTAAACCAGACATTTTCACATCTAGTGACTAAAGAGTAGCTCATCTACTGATGATTTAGAAAGGGTACCTTAGAATGAGAGACAAAAACAGATGACAGAAACATATAAAGCAAATTGAAGTGTATTTTTTCCCGTCTCCTGTGTGTATGTGCATGTGCAAGACAGATAAAGTTACACAAACACAAGAAATCTTTTTCTTTCCACAGATAAACCTCAGTCTTACTTGCTATGCATCCAATTGCAAGGCACATCTATTGGAGAAAGAAATAACTCCTGATTACGTGAAGTCAGAATATTTCAATATACTAATTATAAATAAAATTACTATCAAATATCTTGATGCTTGTCTTAACAGATAGCGAGAACAGAATAAGTATAAAATCAAGTACTCTACATTAAAAATAACAGAAAACAAAGCATAATTTTAATTTTAAGAATTAAATTGACATATGTAAACCAAAATTTATATAGCAAATAAACTAATCAAATATTCAATAAAAATATGAAGATATAAGTATCTATAATTTAAAAATGAAGGAAGATCGTTTAATAAAACTTAATTATTTTACTAAATATTTAAAGCATAGTACATCCTATGTTACTTTTGGTTTAAAATATATGTATTAAAAAGTCTAATAATTTAGTGCCAAACAAACCTAAATACATTTTGTTTTTATGTATGTGGTATTTTATATTTTATTTTGCTTATATTTAAAATAAATTCTGTAGGCTGCATGAAAATTTATGTTTAAACAGCAGAATGATTGATGTTACACAGATATAATAATTTTTGTTTAAAATTTAATATTTAAAATGCATAATCGCTTAAATAGCATGGTATATAATGTTTATATACTATGAAGATTTTTGTAAAATGTTTCCCCACATTTATTAGTATTTGTTTAGCATAATTTAACAATGATACATGGACATATTTACCCTAATTCAAATTTTCCACGTTGTTATATATTAAATACATAGCTTAGTGATCGCCATCATTTATTATTTTTGAATGCTAAGGGTAGTGAAGTAATTTGCAGCTATAAAGAAAAATATTTTATTTACTTCTGTTACATGTAAGACCTTTTCCTTAGCTATATTTCAAAACAAAGTTAGCACCATAATGTTTTCTGAAGTGATTTTTAAAATTTACTTTAGGAATCAATAAAACTCTACCAATCTCACACAAACACAAGTATAAAAAAAGAAAAATAATCTCTTCAGTCATAAGAAACGATTTGATTAGATATAAATTATTTAATATTTAATGTATTTTAATTTTATTTTAAATTATATTGGAAACCTGAATATTATGTTCAGTATTAGAAAGGAAAGGTAGCTGGTTAATTGAACAAAATTTTTATTAAAAACATGTACATTTACCAATGTGGGGGGTAGAAATGGACAAAATAAATTAGATGGTTGAAGAACCCCACATTAATTTATTTTCTTGAGATTATCTAGCTTTTGAAAAAATACTTTCCAGATAACATAATGCTAAGTCCTAATTTTTTTTAAAGACAATTATATAGAGTAAGCACATCCTGTGTATAATAGATGCAGCTGATTGGGCATGTCAAATAATAAATAATGGTCAACTTTAATTTAAGAACTTATGTTACCATTCCCAACAACATGGAGGGAACTGGAGAGCATTATGCTAAGTCAAATAAGCCAGGCGGTGAAAGAAAAATACTATATGATCTCACCTATCTGCAGAACCTAATAAAAAAAAAGAGGAAAATAGAACCAGAGACTTGGAAATGAACAAATTGACAGTGTCTATGGCCATACCACCCTGAGCGTGCCTGGTCTGGTCTAATCTTGGAAGCTAAGTAGGGTCCAGCCTGGTTAGTACTTGGATGGAAGAACAAACTGACAGTGACCAGAGGGGAGGGGGAAAGGTGATAACAGGGAAAAAAGGGAAGGGACAAGAAAAAGAACATGAATAGAAGACTCATGGGTATGGACAAAGGGGTGGATTGACTGTGGGAGTGCGGGACAGTGGTAGGGATGAGCAATGGGGAAAAAGGCAGGACAACTGTAACTAAACAACAATAAAAAAATAAAATTAAAAAAAGAACTCATGTTACATCTTTAAAAACTTAATATACTGCATTAGCTTTCCTTTATTCCATATAAACAACTTAGTTGTTCATGGAACCACATTGAAATACGTTCTTCTAAATTACTTCAAGTTCCAATTTACATCACTCTTCAAGAAATTACAAGTCAGACTCAATACTCTAATAACTGTGTGACAAATACTCAATTGATGAAAATTACTTCCACCAATTACAACCCTCTCCCAGTGTGTACATCCTATGATTAATTTGTTAATGCCAGGCTCACACTGTGGTCCACAAGCATCCTAGGTCTCTTTCCTTTTAAGATCTACACCAGGCATATGGTGACACAAGGTGATTCAGTGGTAGTGAAAAGTGGTGATTCAGTGTTGGCTGATGTATAGTGTCATGATTACAATCTCTTGAAAATCCTTGTCTTGATCCCTTGCCCATATCAGCAGTCCTAAAATCAGGGTTCTTCTTTATTGGAGTCACATATGGTGGGTGGAATAGCAATGGGATGAGGAAGCAATGGCATGTGTGACTTAGGTGTGATGTGCAAAGGGAAAGCCAACCATTTTTATAGCAAGGAAGCTCTTGAAATTCTGTGATAATTAAGCCTGGCAACACTTGCTTCATTTTCTGGCCCTTGTAGCAGATCCACAACCCAGTTGGTAAAAATTTCATAGTTCTTCCCTCTTATGACAAATAATATCCAAACACTAGTCAAGATCCATCTTACTAATTATTAATTATTCTTTTACTCACTTGTCCTGGCCTGTCTTTTAAATTTGAATATTATAAAGTTATTTAATTAGATGATTAACTATTATTCACTTAATTGTAATCATCCATTATATTCTCCAAGAGGTTTGGAGAATATAATAAAAATATACTATTATGGGTAATATTAAAAAAGTTATTTTTAAAAAATATATTTGTGAGCATACTGTATATTCAAGTAATAAAATGATATGAGATTTTATTTATGGAGATGACTGATTAGAAGTAAACACTACACAAATTGTGTGTGTGTGTGTGTGTGTGTGTGTGTAGAGAGAGAGAGAGAGAGAATGGGATATTAAAGATGGCATAGACCAAGTTCAGAAGGTACAACTGAAATACTACCATTCAAATTCATGCACCCCTTATCTCTTCCTCTATCTCTAGTCTCCTCTTGCTTAAGTTTATCTTTCATATTTCTACCACACTGGCCTTTCTAAAATTTGATCTTTCTCTCATGCTCAAGGTATTTCAGGATAAAATAACCAATTTCAGGAGGATTCCAGCACAACTTTAACCATCTCTGGTTTATAAGCTCTTCTGGCCAGACTGGGCTACCTGTCTTTGCCAGAACACTGCTAATCTCAAGTATGCCTGACCCTTGTCCCTGAACACTTGGCCCTCTCATCCTTAATGCTCCCATGCCACTTGCTTCAGTGAATTAAAATGATTTGTATCCTGTCTTTATCCATCACTTTCATTAGATGAGCTGTTTCTTGGATGAAAGACCTCTCATGTGCTTCTATTCTTAGGGTCTGGGACATTGTAAATGATCTTTAATTTTTTATTTTAAATATATTCTATTGATCATGCTCTTACAATTATCCTATCCCCCCTTTTTATTCCCCTCCACCTTACACACTCCCTCCCACTCTCATTCCCCCACCTTAGTTCATGTCCATGGGTCATACATACAAGTTCCTTGGTTTCTACATTTCCTATACTATTCTTAACCTCCCCCTGTCTATTTTGTATCTACAAATTATGCTTCTTATTCCCTACACCTTTTCCCCCACTCTCCACTCTCCCCTTCCCCACTGATAATCCTCCATTTGATCTCCATTTCTGTGATTCTATTTCCATTCTAGTTGTTTGCTTAGTTTGTTTTTGTGTTTTTAGGTCTGGTTGCTGATAGTTGTGAGTTTGTTGTCATTTTAGTGTTCATATTTTTTATAGTCTTCTTTTTCTTAGATAAGTCCCTTTAACATTTCATATAATAAGGGTTTGGTGATGATGATGAACTCCTTTAACTTGACCTTATCTGGGAAGCACTTTATCTGCCCTTCCATTCTAAATGATAGCTTTGCTGGACAGAGTAATTTTGGATCTAGGTCCTTGTCTTTCATGACTTCAAATACATCTTACCAGCCCCTTCTTGCCTGCAAGGTTTCTTTTGAGAAATCAGCTGATAGTCTTATGGGATCTCCTTTGTGGGTAACTCTTTCCTTTTCTCTTGCTACTTTTAAAACTCTCTCCTTATCTTTCATCTGGGGTAATGTAATGATGATGTGCCTTGGTGTGTACTTGCTTGGGTCCAACTTCTTTGGGTCTTTCTGAGTTTCCTGGACTTCCTGGAAGTCTATTTCCTTTGCCAGATTGGGGAAGTTCTCCTTCATTATATTTTCAAATAAGTTTTCAACTTCTTGCTCTTCCTCATCTCCTTCTGTCACCCCTATGATTCAAATGTTGTAATTTTTAAAGTTGCTCCAGAGGTTCCTAAGTGTCTCCTCATTTTTTAAAATTAATTAATTTATTTTTATTCAGTTACAATTGTCTGCATTTTCTCCCCATCCCTCCACTCCACCCCAGCCAGTCCCACCTCCCTCCCCCACCTCTGCCCTCTCCCTTGATTTTATCCTTGTGTCCTTTATAGTAGCTCCTATAAACCCCTCTCCCCATTATCTCCTCCCCACTCCCCTCTGGCTATAGTAACAATGTTCTTAATTTCAATGTCTCTGGTTATATTTTGTTTGTTTTTTTTCTTTTGTTGATTATGTTCCAGTTAAAGGTGAGATCATCCTCATTTTTTTTGAATTTTTGTTTCTTTGTTCTGTTCTGGTTGAATATTTACTTCTTCCTTCTGCATCAAACCATTGATTTGAGTCCTAGTTTCCTTCCCTTCACTGTTGGTTCCATGTACATTTTCCTTTATTCCACTTTTCATAGCCTTCACTTTTTCCTCTATTTTGTAAACATACTCAACAAATTCTGTGAGCATCCTGATTACCATTGTTTTGAACTGTGCATCTAATAGGTTGGCTATCTCTTCATCGCTTAGTTGTATTTTTTCTGGAACTTTGACCTGTTCTTTCATTTGGACTATTTATTTTTGTCTGGGTGCACCTATTATGTAGTAAGGGGTGGAGTCGTAGGTATTCGCCAGGGTGGGGCAACCCACTTTGCTGGGTTTTGCACTATATGTGGAGGAGGTGTCTGAGAGGGAACAGTGCCACTTGCTCACCTCTGGTCTAGCTTTCAGTCACTTCCTACACTACCCACAAGCAAATTGGGCCCTTCTGGTGCCGATTCCCTGGTGGGTGGGTTTGTGTATTTCTATCACTCTGTGGGCTTCTCTAATGAACTCCCCTGTGAAGCTGGGAGTTTCTCCTGACACCTCAACCCGCACAGTTTTTTTTTTTTTTTTTTTTTTCGGTGGGAGGTTTTGAGGCTTTATTTCCATGCACTGGAACCCTGGGTAGTACAGTCTGTCTTGCTCCCCAGTTATTCCTCCTAGTTTATCCACATGCAAATATGAGACCACCTGCTCTTCCAGCTGCCACCTTGCCTGCCCTGCGCCACCAGCCGCCACCTTGCCACAACTCTCCACCCAGCTTTCCATCTCTGCCCCTCCTTCCAGTCTGTATGAATGTTTCTTCTTTAACTCCTTGGTTGTTGGACTTCCATACAGTTTGATTTTCTGTCAGTTCTGGCTATTTTTTGTTTTTAAATTTGTTGTTGTCCTTTTGGTTGTGTGAAGAGTCACAGTGTATCTCCCTACACCCCCATCTTGTCCAGTGTCTGATCTTTAATTTTTAAAAATGACTGATTTAATGCCTGCAAAGTATGGTCCAGAAAACTAAAATAGTTTATTTGTCCAATATAGTTCAGTAGGCCAAAAGTCCTCAGGAAAAAAAATATTTTCAGAAAACTTGCACCTGTTGTTGACAGGTATGGTCTAAACTTTATGAACAGTGTTTTCTACAACTGATTTTCAAATGTTCCCTTTGTTAGCTGTGACTTTGGGGACTGGGACTCTTGAATTGCCCTCCCTTTTGAAAGGTTAGTTAACATAGGAAAATGCAATAGTATTCCTCTTTATCCATTCTTTTGTTGTACTGGTGAGTTAATGTTTCTTAAGGAAATAATGTATTTAATCTGGGGACATGGAAATGTCTTCAAAACCCCAAGCACATATGAGGCCCTCAGCCAATATTGTTTAACAAATGAATAATGAATAAGCAGAAAGAATCAGAGTGTGTATGCTGTTCTCAATCTTGAGGGGAAGCAGCAAGAGCATGTACATTTTCTTCCTCCTTCTTCCTTGACAGTACTATAGAAATCTCTTCTCCAGTTTCGCCTGGAAATGAGGTGAGAAGCAGCAAGGATGTGAGATGTGGAGGAAACAACAGGGCTTGATAGGTGTGGATAGGAACATTTTACAGAGTGACACCTATAAGGGCAGGTGTCTTAATGGTCAAGTAAAGACATCTTTAAGGCAATAATATTTTGAGGACTTGTTATTATACTAGAAGAATTTACAAAAGAATCTTTTAAGTTACCCATACACAAGAAGGTTGCTCCTATGATGCATAATCTCACAGCATTAAGACCATCATAATTATAGTTTAAAGCATTGGCAGAAAAAAATGGGAGTGGTGTGGCCACCCATTTAGAAGCTTGGTGCTATAGGGTATTTAAGATTCTCAACTTTTGTCTTATAAACAGTTTTTCGGTAGTCTAAAAGGATATCTTCTCCTAGAGGTCATAAGGTTTACTGTGTAATAAAAATAGAAAAGTAATTCCTGGGGGAAGTTACCTGAGAGGTTAGAAGAAGCTAAGATAGAAAACATAAGAATTACATATGGCCCTCCTTTAAGGAACGAGGTTCTCACTCTTTAGTTTCTTTTTTAGTTTATCTAATCCACAAAAAATGAAAAAAAAATGTCTCCTTTTCCCTTCAATAGGTTATTTTTACTCTAAATATCAGTAAAATATCAGCATGAAATAAATGAATTTGAATTTAAAATAACATTGAACCAACATGGGGTCAGCTGCTGAGACAATGGTGTAGGGGTGTGATGCTGAGCTTGCTGATAATTCTGTCATTGGAGCATATGTTGACTTTGAGACTGATGAGAGCACAGGTTTGGATATATCAAAGAGGCTGTCAATAATAAAATGTAGCAGCCACACATGAGAGAGTTGAGGGAAGCTGAGAACACAACTGCTATACAGTCAAGTAGGGCATAGGCTCCTTACATTTTGACCCATTAGTTATTGCAATGCTGACAGGAGGCACACATGCACATGGAGGCAGGGAATAAAGTGGGAACGGAAGAAGTTCACCTTGCTCACCTCCAAAACTCCAACAAAGGGAACTAAAAGGCTGGGGCTTGTAGCTTTTTAAAGATACTATATTGAGAAGGATTGGCCTTAGTCACTAAGGACTTGCCTGGAAACCTTACCTCCTAGCAGGGTCTTTGGGTTCCAGAAGATGGGAAAGGCACAGTAATCTTAGATTATGAATGAAGACTTTTGTATATTAATGGATATTGATTAATTTTAGTATGGAAGAGTCTCAGCAACTCAAAAGTCTTATTTAGAACTTGAAATATATTAGAAAAAGGCTTTAGCTAAAATTTATTTTCTCACTCTTTAAAATGAGAGCCTGACGGAAAGGAGTATTTGAAATATTTATTAGGACAAATGGTATGCAAACATCTTGAAACATTTTGTACTTATTCTCATTAAAAATGTATCTGATAATTGCAAATAAATTTTAACCGTTTATTACTGAACTTTCCATAATAATATCTATGGGAAAAATGTTGCTCTGTTTTCAAATAGTATAAAGGACTTGAAAATAATACTGCTTTATTTTAATTCAATTTCATATTAAAACACTTAACTAGCTTAAATTGACTTAGATTGGTTTTCCCTAATTTGTTTAAGATACTGTGATTTTACTATTTATTTAAGAAATAGTTCATAAGTTCCTTATTTTTCTATAATTTTTGAAAGCTTGTAAGTAGGGGAAGCTCCATTAAAATATTAAAATGATAAAGAATGTAATAGTATTGTTTTCTATTTCTCATATAAAAGAAAAAAGGGACTCCAATAAATATAGAGTTTGTGTTTGATACTTTAAAATAACCAGAGTTATGAAGTATTTTCACTCTTTGTATAATAAAAAGAGACTTCTCCAAAGTGTATGTCCTGGTATTTTTAAGCATGTTGAATTCCTTGGAAGAATGGTTGTGTTCAATTTTTTTTAAATAGATACAGAAAATCATTATTATTGCCCCCATGAGGAAAAGTTTCATCAAAGTTGCCACTACACAACAACAAAAACTATTTAATTTGCATTTTTTGCACCAGTTTGTTTTCATTTGTATCAGTTTACTACTAAACTGTAGCACTTCATGACTAGACTATTAAAATGACCACATTGACCTTTTATGTCTCATACCTAAATTTTCTTCAAGCATCACCTTTATTGTATCATTGTTTTGTTCAAAAGCCTTACAAGGCATGGCTTCCTTAGCCCACTTACAGAGCAAGCCTTACCTACATCAACTGGACCCTTTCTTGCTTTGTCTCCTGCCCCAATTAACATAGTCCAGGAAGACTGTTCACTGCCCTTGCCATGATGCTCTTACTTCTCTTTATAACCAATGCTGGCTTCAGGACAAATACATATATGTATATATATCTTTGTGCTTACATAAAGATGGATATTGGATGGAGGGAACAGTATAAAGCATATGAGATATCACAGTATCTAAGATTATCTCTAATGCTTTGCTCTGTTGGGAAAAGAGCAAGGGGAACTAATAAATATATTTTTGGCTATAAGAAGAAAGTTGTATGTGTTTGTGTCTGTGCGTGTATGAGAGAGAGAGGGAGAGAGTTACTTGATTTTTTCCATTTAAAAGATTTCTGAAGAAAACAGTAAAATACATAATATACATATTTAGAATTTTTATAAAATTCTCATGTTTAATGTTATTTAATTTATTGTTCTGAGGAAGATTATAAACATCATCAAATAAAGCTAACTAGAAGGGTGAGTTTATAGGTTTTGACTAAATTATAAAAGTAGATACTCCCTAAGGTTCATCAAGTACATCATTCTTTTGTAGCAGAAACAGAATATTTTGATTTCTCATCTTGTCAGTAATAATCTATCTATCTATCTATCTATTTCTTAGCCACCACATAGCCAAATTTCCTATGGTTCTATTGCAAAAGAAGCTAACGGGATGGAAGCTAGCTTAAAACAGAAATGGGGACAAGGGGAGGAAGAAACTCAAAAAACATGGGTCCTGGGGTAAAAAATCAGGATGGCATATTTTTATGGTTTACATCACCATTTTTTATTTCTTAGCACTACTTAGTTATAAAAAATATGGCAAGTTAGTTACTCAACCTATTAGATTTTTCTTTGAAAAAGGATCACAACTAAACTCTAAAATTTAGGATATTAAGATGTAAGGACATTCATATGAGATAATTTGTAGCTATTTATGCTCTACAGTCAAACTTATTCTGAAAATATGAGCATGTGGATTCCTTAATTTTCTCCAGAACCAATTGTCCCCCAATTACACTGAATATATGAAAGGATTTAACTTTTTTCTCCTTTTGACCTAGGAACTCTCCCCTTACAAAAATCCTGATATGATTTACTTCAATGAAGAATGTTGTCAACTTTAATTTACTTAAGATGTTTCAGAGAAAATCATTTGAAGTACAATGTAAACATTTTTTTAAATTTCATGTCATTAACTTTTAAGAAACAAAAAATATTTAAAAATTAATCTAGAGTATTGGAATAAATTAAAGGATGTAACAGTGACATAGTGGGCATTTTGAATAAACAGAAGGTAGTCTCAAATGTACATTCCAAGAAGGGGACTATTTAAATAGGTTTTAAAATATTTTTTAACAAATACAATAAATATTAGGACTCAGATTACCAGAAGGGGATTTCATACCAAAGCAGACCTAACAAGAGGAAATTAATTCATCACAACTTTCACATATGCTGTTGTAGGCAGTTGGCCTGGCCCAGCACATTATCTATTTGACTCACTGAGTCACAGCAGTTAATGGAATTTAGTCCATTTGTTGTTGCCATGGTGATGCGATATTCTCAGGCATGTCATGTTCACAGATCAGTAGTAGCAGCAGCACTGTTGCAGACACACAACTCTTCTCAGCGTTTGACCGTCAACAGGAATTCACTTTGCAGTCAGTCTGTGAGAAAGGAAGTCGCTGTAGTGAAGGAGCATCAGAGCTGGGGAGACCAGCCTTTCCTTCTTCCTTTGTCACTGCAGTGCTATTATCATTAAAATAACCTTGAATTTTCATGAATTCATTCATTCACAAACACTGTCAAAAAAGGTGCAAGAGTTCAAGAGAACCCAGGGGGTCAAAGAGAGGACTAGTTTAAATCTGTGCCTATTGAACCTGGAAGTGACATCGTCTGTTAGATATAATCTCATTCGTACCATAGCAAATCAAATCGTGCTGACTGGCACCAATGTCCAAGGCGATTCAGCACCATGAAAGGTGACTGGGAGCAATGGGGTCATATTCTTTGTGGCACTGCTCTGAGAAATAGACACAGACATGTGTGGGAATATTCTACAATGAATAGATTTCTTCCCAAAGTGAAAAGCAAATCCTGCCAGCAATTTATAAAGGGAGTGCATATTCTATGCTATAGATATATTCAGATTTCAAATCAAAGGTATAATTATGAAGCTTTTAAGTTCTAAAATGTTTGAATGAGTCACAGGTATTGTGTAAGATGTTCTAATTTATATTTGAGGAGTGATAAAGTGGAAGACAGTGAATTTTCAGAAAAGTGTTTTTGCTGGTTGAAAAATAGGCTTTTTATTAAATTGTATATAATTTTCATGAAGCACAAAATATGCAAGTAAATCAGGCAAATTTAAAAACACTTGTGTAGGTGTTTATCTATATTGTTTAATACAGAGTCCAGAATTACTTATTACAAAATTGCTTTGCATTTTCTCAGGACCCTCTTTCATGCTGGGCTGTGCTGCTGTGGCATCTGGAGACAGCAATGACAACTCACCATGCCACACAGAAAATTACAACAAAATTTAGTTCTGTAGATAGAAAACTGAAATCAGAACCAATGCTTCCTTAATGAGGCAAGCAAGCTGCCATTTACTTATGTGTGCATGGGATGGGGCACACTGGGCAACACAGGGTTGTTAAGGAGGAACTCTTTAAGTAGGTTTGTTTCTCGTCTCTTACTGCAGTTCGAGCAGGGTATATTGCTCAATTCGGTCAGAATTTAAGGTTGTGAGTACTCTGTTTTCCTGTAGATCCTTGAATAGAGGACAATCAGAGAGAGCAAATGTGTAGGAAGACAGCCTGTGTTACTAGGCTGTGTTTGAGAGTGATATGGTGAAAGTTTGTCCTCTGCCTATCTGGGCCATGTGGTCCGAGACAGGAATGTGCATTGAAAGACTACACAGTAGTCTTCCCATTATGACTCTAATTATGTGAGTTTCAGGAAAATGGCATTGAATAACTCAGTATGTGCAAAAACACTTAACATTAATATTAACAAAACCACAGACTGTTAAAAATGGCTTGTCAGACTTTCTTCTGAAAAACTCAGAAAACAAAACCCTATAACTCTAAGAATTCTTAAGGATTACTTTGTTTTGGACATAGAGAAATTCATGGATAAATAAGTTTGTCACACATAAAATGTCATTTTAATTTTTAATGCAATACTAAATTATCAGATAAAATGACATGTGAAGGGTAGTATGTTGATTAACATCAGATGTTACTTTCACTGTATCAGTTTAATGGCATTGAAATACAGGAAAATGACCACAAATGGAGAAAAATGCAAAAGGAAATATAAGTAAGGATGACAGAGTAAGAGTTGTGAAAATTTTAATCACTTTACAGGTTGACCAGAAAGGGTTGAAAGACACAGGACAACGAGGGTAGTAGTAGGAAAAAGAAACAAAGGGAGCCATGCTAAAATTACCCACATAGGAACCCAAAGGAAAAGTAAAGCTATGGGGATGGAACCAAGTGAATTGATATTAAGAGTGAGTCTACCCATATAGGAAGCTTGTCTGATTCCCGAGTCAGTATTATGATGGCCAGTTTAAACAAACAAACAAAAACAAACAAGCAGAAAACCCTCATCTCTTCTTTTAAAGATTAAGAATTAAAAAGAGTCCCAGCTAGTGTGGTTCAATGGATTGAGTGCTGGCCTACTAACCAAAGGGTCACCTGTTCGATACCCAGTCAGGATACATGCCTGGGTTGTGGGCCAGGTCCCCAGTAGGGAGAGCACAAGGGGCAACCACACATTGATGTTTCCCTTTCCTTCTCCTTCCCTTCCCCTCTCTCTAAAAAGAAATAAAATATTAAAAATAGTAATAATAAAAAATATTTTAAAAGACTAGCCTTTTCCCCCCTCTCCACCACCTTTCCCTTTATTCTCAGATGAAAGAAAGCTCATTCGGTGCCATAGAAGGGACCACTACCATCCACTATGTTGACAAATCACCTTGGACTACCATGGAGACCAATTCCAGAGTGGCTTACTTGTCACCCAGGACTAGGGTTGCCAGTCTCTATGGATATGTGAAATTTGCAAGCACTTGCTGAGAGTCATTATACCCTATGTCTTTCTTTCTCACCATCCACATCCCTCGAGTAATGATCCACTGCCCAAGCATGGCAAGGTAATATAACTTACTCAGC